>NC_066528.1:16969357-17006857 GCF_024679095.1 Eriocheir sinensis | reverse complement strand
GCTGCGTTAACCATCCCACGCTGCGTTAACCATCCCACGCTGCGTTAACCATCCCTCTGCGTTAACCATCCCTCTGCGTTAACCATCCCACGCTGCGTTAACCATCCCACGCTGCGTTAACCATCCCACGCTGCGTTAACCATCCCACGCTGCGTTAACCATCCCACGCTGCGTTAACCATCCCTCTGCGTTAAACAACCCACGCTGCGTTAACCATCACACGCTGCGTTAACCATCCCTCTCCGTTAACCATCCCTCTGCGTTAACCATCCCTCTGCGTTAACCATCCCACGCTGCGTTAACCATCCCACGCTGCGTTAACCATCCCTCTGCGTTAACCATCCTCTGCGTTAACCATCCCACGCTGCGTTAACCATCCCACGCTGCGTTAACCATCCCACGCTGCGTTAACCATCCCTCTCCGTTAACCATCCCTCTGCGTTAACCATCCCTCTGCGTTAACCATCCCACGCTGCGTTAACCATCCCTCGCTGCGTTAACCATCCCTCGCTGCGTTAACCATCCCACGCTGCGTTAACCATCCCTCTGCGTTAACCATCCCACGCTGCGATAACCATCCTCTGCGTTAACCATCCACGCTGCGTTAACCATCCCTCGCTGCGTTAACCATCCCACGCTGCGTTAACCATCCCTCTGCGTTAACCATCCCACGCTGCGTTAACCATCCCTCTGCGTTAACCATCCCACGCTGCGTTAACCATCCCTCTGCGTTAACCATCCCACGCTGCGTTAACCATCCCACGCTGCGTTAACCATCCCACGCTGCGTTAACCATCCCTCTGCGTTAACCATCCCACGCTGCGTTAACCATCCCACGCTGCGTTAACCATCCCTCTGCGTTAACCATCCCTCTGCGTTAACCATCCCACGCTGCGTTAACCATCCTCTGCGTTAACCATCCCACGCTGCGTTAACCATCCCTCTGCGTTAACCATCCCACGCTGCGTTAACCACCCCGCTGCGTTAACCATCCCACGCTGCGTTAACCATCCCACGCTGCGTTAACCATCCTCTGCGTTAACCATCCCACTCCGAGATACCCATCCCTCTGCGTTAACCATCCCACGCTGCGTTAACCATCCCTCTGCGTTAACCATCCCACGCTGCGTTAACCATCCCTCTGCGTTAACCATCCCACGCTGCGTTAACCATCCCACGCTGCGTTAACCATCCCACGCTGCGTTAACCATCCCACGCTGCGTTAACCATCCCTCTGCGTTAACCATCCCACGCTGCGTTAACCATCCCTCTGCGTTAACCATCCCACGCTGCGTTAACCATCCCACGCTGCGTTAACCATCCCACGCTGCGTTAACCAGCCCGCTGCGTTAACCATCCCTCTGCGGTAACCATCCTCTGCGTTAACCATCCCACGCTGCGTTAACCATCCCTCTGCGGTAACCACGCCCTCCGTTAACCATCCCACGCTGAGTTAACCCTCCCCCGCTGCGTTAACCCTCCCTCTGCTATAACCATCCCTCTGCGTTAACCATCCCGCTGCGTTAACCATCCCTCTGCGTTAACCATCCCACGCTGCGTTAACCATCCTCTGCGTTAACCATCCCACGCTGCGTTAACCATCCACGCTGCGTTAACCATCCCTCTGCGTTAACCATCCCACGCAGCGTTAACCATCCCACGCTGCGTTAACCATCCCTCTGCGTTAACCATCCCACGCTGCGTTAACCATCCCACGCTGCGTTAACCATCCCTCTGCGTTAACCATCCCACGCTGCGTTAACCATCCCTCTGCGTTAACCATCCCACGCTGCGTTAACCATCCCTCTGCGTTAACCATCCCTCTGCGTTAACCATCCCTCTGCGTTAACCATCCCTCTGCGTTAACCATCCCACGCTGCGTTAACCATCCCTCTGCGTTAACCAGCCCCCGCTGCGTTACCCATCCCTCTGTGTTAACCATCCCTCTGCGTTAACCATCCCACGCTGCGTTAACCATCCCTCTGCGTTAACCATCCCTCTGCGTTAACCATCCCTCGCTGCGTTAACCATCCCTCTGCGTTAACCATCCCTCTGCGTTAACCATCCCACGCTGCGTTAACCATCCCTCTGCGTTAACCATCCCACGCTGCGTTAACCATCCCTCTGCGTTAACCATCCCACGCTGCGTTAACCATCCCCCGCTGCGTTAACCATCCTCTGCGTTAACCATCCCACTCTGCGTTAACCATCCCTCTGCGTTAACCATCCCTCTGCGTTAACCATCCTTATTATTATTATTATTATTATTATTATTAATTATTATTATTATTATTATGCGTTAATTATTATGAGGAGTTTAACTATCCTCTGCGTTAACCATGTTCTTAACCATCCCTATGCGTTAACCATCCCTATGAAAACCATCATATGCGAAAACCATCCCACGCTGCGTTCCATCCCCTCTGCCCTCCACACACACACACACATACATATATAATTCTTTGATCCATTCTTTTCTTTCTCTCTCCTTACTTTCCTCCCTTTCCTCCAGTTTCTCTCCTTCTCCCTTATCCTTGCCTGTCCTTCTCTCTCCTTACTTTCCTCCCTTTCCTCCAGTTTCTCTCCTCCTCCTTCGCCTGTATTCCCCCTTGACTGAACCTCCACTTTTCCTCCTAAGCCATTTAACAAGGCTCTCGTAGGATGTGTGGGAGGCATTTCCATGGGGGGTTGTTTTGTGACGCTAGGTAATATTAATGGGTAACTGGTTTGTAATGTAGGTGGAGATGGGAGTGGGGGATTTAGGCTGTGTATTGTTGTTGTTGTTGTTGTTGTTATTGAAATGTCTTATATGTGTTTTTTCTTTCTTTTCAGGTAAGTTAAAATGACCTGTCTGCGCGTTGTTACGGAAGTCTCCACACACACACACACACACACACACACACACACACACACACACACACACAAAAGTCTACATCGAACGGAAGGTATGTGCGTAGAATATCATCATCGTCATCATCATCATCATCATCATCATCATCATCATCATCATCATCATCATCACTACTACTACTACAACTACTACTACTACTACATTTTTTTACTCTTTTATCACTACAACTAATATAAAAAAAAGGAAAAAAACAAGAATAATACGTGTCCAGCTTCCCCCCCCACCCCCACCCCCCCCACATATATATAAAATTCTCAAATCCATTCTTTCCTTTCTCTCCTTCCCTTCCTCCCTTTCCTCCAGTTTCCTTCCTCCTGTATCCTTGCTTGTATCTCCCTTGCTTTACCTCCACTTTTCCTCCTCCTCCTCCTCCTCCTCCTTTTTTTCCTTCATTAAACAAGAGAGAGAGAGAGAGAGAGAGAGAGAGAAAAATAGATTCATACTTTCCCTTTCTATCACCATGAACATATATACCCAGTGACCTTGAGACCACCACCACCACCACCACTACCATCACCACCACCACCACCACCACCACCACCATACCTTTTTAGCATCACCTGTATGAATGCAAATTAACAGGTAAGAGAGCTTGACTTCCTTTTCCTATTCCTCCTCTTCTTCTTCTTTTTCTTCTACTTCCTCTTCCTCTTCTTCTTGTTTCTGTTCTTCCTAGTTAGTTATCATTGTTCTTCTTGTTGTTCTTTTCCTTCTGTTGTTGTTTTTTCTTCCTCTTTTTCCTCTTTCTCCCTTCTCTTGTTTTCTTCCTCTTCTCTTTTTCTCTTTCTCATCTTCTCTCTGTTTTTCTTCCTCCTTCTTTTAACTTATTTTTATCTTCCTCTTCTTCTTTCACGATTTCTTCCTCCTCCTCTTCATCATTATCATACTCATTGTCCTTCTTCTAATCTTCTTCCTCTTCTTGTTTCTCTTCCTCCTCTTCCTCCTCCTCCTCCTCTTTACTTTTTATTTTTTATTTTCTCTTACACCTTGCCCTCCTTTTTTTTCTCTTTCTAATCCTTCTTATCCTCGTCTTCTTCTTCTTCCTCCTCCTCCTCCTCCTCCTCCTCCTTGTATTATGGAATTGATGTGTGTGTGCTGCGTGCCTTTCATGGTGTGTGTGTGTGTGTGTGTGTGTGTGTGTTTCTCTGTCAAACACACAATCTTGATATTTCGCTCCCAATAGACTTTTAGATCCCAATGCGAGTTGAGGTGTTCAGAAGTGTTTCTCTCTCTCTCTCTCTCTAATGACACTGCCTGTTTGTCCTGATAAATGAGAGAGAGAGAGAGAGAGGTTTATTCTAAAGTCTTAATAATATGGGATGAAGGGAGGAAGGAAGGATGGAAGAAAGGAAGAAAGGAAGGAAGGAAGGGAAGGAAGGATGAAGAAATAGAGGGAAGAAGGAAGGAAGGAAGGAAGGAAATGAGAAAGGAAGAAAGAAAGAAATTGGAGTTATGAATAATTCTCTCTCTCTATCTGTCTTTCTATATATCTCTCTCTCTCTCTCTCTCTCTCTCTCGCTCTCTATCTATCTGTCTATCTATCTATCTATCTATCTATCTATCTCCTGTCTATCTATTTGTCTCTTGTTTCTCCTCCCCTCCTCTCCTCCACCTCCCCTTTCCTCCTCCCCACTTTCTCCTCCCCCCCCATTTCCCCTTCCCCCCACTTCTTCCCCTCCCAATCCCTCCCCCCTCCCCTTCCTGTCCGTCTGCCTGTCTTTCAACTCCCCCTTTCCTTCCCTCTTTTATCTCCCTATTTTCTCTCCTATTTCCTTCCCAATTTTTCCTCTTCCCATTTCCCTATTTACCCATTCCTTTCCCTCCCCATTCCCTTCTGTCGCATTGTCCCTCAGCTCCTCTTCCTCTCCCTCCTTTCTCTCCCATTTCCTCCCCAGTTTCTTCCCCAATTTTTCCTTTTCCCATTTCCCTATTTCTCCATTTTTTCCCTTCCCCATTCCCTCCCTTCTGTTTCATTGTCCTTCAGTTCCTCTTCCTCTCCCTCCTTTCTCTCCGTCTCCTCCCTCCCCACTCACATCTCCCCATCTCTTCCTCTCCCCTTCCCCCCCTGTTCCTCCCCTCACACACTCATACACTCACTGAAGAATTTATTAGGATTTATTATGACGCCTCTCTCTCTCTCTCTCTCTCTCTCTCTCTCTCTCTCTCTCTCTCTCTCTCTCACCACCTGTCTCTGCCACACACACTGAATCACTCTATCTCTTTAATTCTTTCTCTCACGTTGAACAAAAGCCTGTCTGTTTTAGCTTCCGACCTGACAGGAAGCGAGGAGGAGGAGGAGGAGGAGGAGGAGGAAGAAGAGGAGGAGGAGGAGGAGGTAGTAGTAGTAGTAGAAGTAGAAAATGAATAAGAAACGGAGGGAGAGGAAGATGAGGAGGAGCTAGAAGAAGGGAAAAGGTAGAATGGAAAGAAGGATGATGATGATGAGGAGGAGGAACGAAGGAAAGAAAGGAAGAGGAGAAATTGAAACGCAAAGGAGGAGGGAAGGAGGAAGAGAAGAACTAAAAGCAAAGAAAATGGAGAAAAGGGAAATGATTTAAAGAAGTACGATAGAAAAAAAAGCAGGAAGGGCAAACATGAAAACAGGAAAGGATAAAACGAGAAGAGGAAAATATGAGGAAGGAAAGAAAAAGGAAAAAGGAAAACAGGGAAGAGGAAAAGCTAAATGGAAAATATAAAAGGAAGAGGAGAAAGGAACAGGAAAGATAAGGAAGGAAGGGAGGCAGGAAGGGAGGGTGCGAGATCATCAGATCGTGTGTGTGTATGTGTGTGTGTGTGTGTGTGTGTGTGTGTGTGTGTGTGTGTGTGTGTGTGTGTGTGTGTGTGTGTGTGTGAGAGGTCACACACACACACGGTCTCCTCCTCCTCCTCCTCCTCTTCCTCCTCCTCCTCCTCCTCCTCGTATCGCATTGCTCTTCGTTTGTTTTGACTCCCCCTCCCCTCCTGCCCGCTGTTTACCTCTCGTTTTCACTTCACTGCCCTTTTTGAGTGTGTGTGTGTGTGTGTGTGTGTGTGTGTGTGTGTGTGTGGGTGTGTGTGTGTGGGGGAGGAGGTGTTTTGGGGTGTTTAAGTGGTCATTTCCCTCGCCTCTCCTTCATTCACTTTAAATCATTTCTCTTATTTGTTTTAAAGTTTGCCTACGAGTGTGTGTGTGTGTGTGTGTGTGTGTGTGTGTGTGTGTGTGTGTGTGTGTGTGTGTGTGTTTCTCTGTCAAACGCGCGATCTTGATATTTCACTCCCAATAGACTTTTTTTTCCTTTAGAGAGAAAGAGAGAGATAAAAAAAACAAAATACGAGATTGAAAGCGTTCCAAACTATTTCTCTCTCTCTCTCTCTCGCTCTCTCTCTCTCTCATTCATTCAGTTTCTCTCTTCTCATTCTCTTTATCATCTTTTTCCTTGTTTTCCTTTCCTTCCTCTTCCTCCTCCTTACCACAACATCATATCCTCCTTCCTCTTCCTCCTCCTCCTCCTCCTCCTCCTCCTCCTCCTCCTCCCCCCTCCCCTCTCTCTCTCTCGTATATATTAGACTTTATTGGTTCTAAGTATAAAGATTCGTCCTTTTTTCCTCTTTTTCCCCTTTTCTTTCCTTCTTTTTTCCTTTTTTTATCTTTTCTTTCTGCTTTGTTTTCCCTTTTCCCTTTTCTTTCCTGCTTTTATTTCTTTCATTTTATTTTTTATTTCTCCTTTATTTTCCCTTTTCCCTCTTTCTTTCCTTTTCTTTTCTCCTTTTTTCCTTTTTTTTATCTTTTCTTTCTCCTTTATTTTCCCTTTTTCCTTTTCCCTTTTCTTTCCTGCTTTTATTCTTTTTTTCCTTCTTTTTTCCTTTATTTTATTTCCCTTTTCTCCTTCCTTTTCCATTCTTTAGTTAACCATTTTTCTTTGTAGTGTTTTTCTTTTTCCTTTTCTTTCCTCTTCCTTTTCTTCTCCTCTCTTCTTCCTTTCCCCTCTTCCACTTCCCTTTCCCTTTGCATCTCTTTCTCTTCTCCTTCCCCTTCTCTTTCCTTTCCTTCCTCCCTTCTCTTTCCCTTTTTCTCTTTATCTCTGTCTTCTCTCTTTCTTCTTCCTCTTTTTATTTCCGCTCCCATTTCTCTCTTAATTTTAGACTTTCCACTTCTTCCTCTCCTCCTCCTCCTCCTCCTCCTCCTCCTCCTCCTCCTCCTCCTCTTCAAGTACAACAGGAAACCGACTCTTGTGAACTTAAGAAGCAGCGTGTGAACGTACGTGTGTGTGTGTGTGTGTGTGTGTGTGTGTGTGTGTGTGTGTGTGTGTGTGTGTGTGTGTGTGTGTGTGTGTGTACATAGATAGATAAGAAGGTATTTAAATAAGTTGTTTTTTTACGATGAATGTTTTTTTTTCTCCTTTTCCTCCTCCTCCTCCTCCTCCTCCTCCTCCTCCTCCTCCTCCTCCTCCTCCTCCTGTTTTTTTCCTCCCTGACCTAAGTATTTAATTATTGCCTTCTTTCTTCTCCTTCCCTCCTTCTTTCCTTCCTTCCTTTTTTTTATCTCCATCTTTCCTCCTTCTCCTCCTCCTCCTCCTCCTCCTCCTCCTCCTCCTCCTCCTCCTCCTCCTCCTCCTCCTCTTAAGTATTTTCGGATGCTTTTATAATTTTGGGCTATTATCTCCTCCTCCTCCTCTTCTCCTCCTCTTCCTCCTCCTCCTCCTCCTCTTCCCTTTTCCTTTTATTTTCTCCTTTTCCTCCTGCTTTATTTTTTCTCCTCTCCCTCAGTATTATTTTCCCCTCAAGAGCCATATTTATTTACTGTTTATTTTTTCCTCCTCCTCCTCCTCCTCCTTCTCCTCTTACTCCTCCTTCTCCTCCTCCTCCTCTTCCTTCTGTTCCATCAAGCAGTTTCTTCCTTCTATCTTTCCTTCCTCGACCTCATTTTTAGCTTATTTTAGTTATTCATTCATTCATTTACTTATTATTTAAAGAAAAAATCATTCGTGAACTTCAATTTTACGCTAGTTCCTGCCTTGTCCTCCTTCCCTTTCTCCTTCCCTTGTCCTCCGCCCTTTGCTCCTTGCCAGTCCTCCGTCCCTTCATCCTTTGCCAGTCTCCCCGTGGCCCTAGAGGAGGCAAACACTTGACTCCCATGAACACGAAGGCAGCAGCTGTTCCTCTGACACACGGGGAAACTATGATGCAGGAATGACGGCCGAAGAGAGAGGTTGCTTCAGTGAGCGGTGCGAGGAAGTATCGGGTAGTTTTAATTAGGGAGGTTATGTGTTTGATAAGATGAAGTTGTCGGTCATTAAAGGTTAGATTCATGTTTTTTGTTTTGTTTTGCGATGTTAATTTCAGAAAGGCTAATAGAGAGGTTGCTTCAGTGATCGGTGCGAGGAAGTATCGGGTAGTTTTAATTAGGGAGGTTGTGTGTTTGATAAGCTGAATTTGTTGGTCATTAAAGGTTAGATTCATGTTTTTTGTTTTGTTTTGCGATGTTAATTTCAGAAAGGCTAATAGAGAGGTTGCTTCAGGGAGCGGTGTGAGGAAGGATCGGGTAGTTTTAATTAGGGAGGTTGTGTGTTTGATAAGATGAAGTTGTCGGTCATTAAAGGTTAGATTCATGTTTTTTGTTTTGTTTTGCGATGTTAATTTCAGAAAGGCTAATAGAGAGTTTTTTTCAGGGATTTGTGCAAGGAAGTATCGTGTAGAATTGATTAGGGAGGTTGTGTGTTTGTCAATCTGAGGTTGTTGGTCACTGAAGCTTGGTATTATTTGTTTTGCAATGTTAGTTTCAGAAAGGAATGACGGCCGAAGGGAGAGGTATGTTCAGGGATCGATGCAAGGAAGTATCGAGTAGTTTTAATCGGATTGGGTTGTTTGTTTATGAGATTGAAGTCGTTGGGTAATACCTGAAGCGTTGATTGGTTTTAATTTTGGTAGTGTTAGCGCCTGTAGGGTTCCTTTGGCGACCCCAGGTGGTTAGTGGCACGGGCTAATTTGATTTATAGTGGCTGCCGTTCTTGGCCCTTTCTGCTTCCCTGAACGAAGTCGCCGAGGTTAGGGGTCTTTCTTTCCTCCTCCTCCTGTTTCTCTGTCTTTCCTCCATCGCGTTTCCTCTCTTTCCTCCCCTTCTTTCGTCCCACTCTTCTCTTTTTTCCTCTAAATCTCCTTCTCTTTTCCTTTTCTATTCTCCTCTCCATCACTCTCCTCCTTTTTCTCCGTCTTTCCTCCTCCGCGTCTCTTCTCTCTTTCCTCTCCTTCTTTCCTCCCATTCTCCTCCTTTCTCTCCAAATCTCCTTCCCTCCTTCTTTTCCATACTATCCCTCACTCTCTCCTTTTCTCCTTTCCTCCATCGCGTTTCCTCTCTTTTCTCTCCTTCTCCCCCTCTCCTCCTTTCCCTCTCAATCTCCTCTCGCTTCTTCTTCTGCATTTCCTCTTCCTCACTCAATCAGTGTGTGTGTGTGTGTGTGTGTGTGTGTGTGTGTGTGTGTACATGACCACGCGTATCGTTATCAATATTAATTAGTTTGACATCACCTGGTAGTACGTACACACACACACACACACACACACACACACACACACACACACACACACACACACACATGCATTCATTTTTTTTTTTATTTGCTTCAGGTAATGTATTTTGTTGTTGTTGTTGTTGTTGTTATTTATACAGTTATTCTTTTCTTTTCAGGTAAGTAAATATGACCCACTACGCTCTTAAAAGGAAACACACACACACACACACACACACACACACACACACACACACACACACACACACACACACACACACACACACACACCAGGGACTCTTTAACTTTAAAAAAAAATATATAAACTATTTAACAACCAATTGCATGAAACCGATCGCGTGCACCTGGTCGCATACATTGGGTCGCCGAGAGGTCTTAACTCCGGGACCTTTTGGTTGATATTACAAAACACTTCCGCTTCTCACATCAGCTGTTTCTAAAGGTCAAAGATGAGGTCAGTCGGGTTCTAATGAGTGTTTCTTCAGGTTCATGTTACAGAGGAAGGGTCAAACTACCACCAGGGTCATACAACTACTCTTGGAAATGCCCACAACTCCTAGGAAAGCCTTGTCAAATATGTGTTTCTTTAGGTTCATGGTACAGAAGAAGGGTCAAACTACCACCAGGGTCATACAACTACTCTTGGAAATGCCCACAACTCCCACGAAAGCCTTGTCAAATATGTGTTTCTTTAGGTTCATGGTACAGAAGAAGGGTCAAACTACCACCAGGGTCATACAACTACTCTTGGAAATGCCCACAACTCCCACGAAAGCCTTGTAAAATATGTGTTTCTTCAGGTTCATGGTACAGAGGAAGGGTCAAACTACCACCAGGGTCATACAACTACTCTTGGAAATGCCCACAACTCCTACGAAAGCCTTGTCAAATATGTGTTTCTTTAGGTTCATGGTACAGAAGAAGGGTCAAACTACCACCAGGGTCATACAACTACTCTCGGAAATGCCCACAACTCCTACGAAAGCCTTGTCAAATATGTGTTTCTTTAGGTTCATGGTACAGAGGAAGGGTTAAACTACCACCTGGGTCATACAACTACTCTTGGAAATGCCCACAACTCCTACGAAAGCCTTGTCAAATATGTGTTCTTGGGCGTCGAAATGTCTTGCGATACGACCCTTAGCTTCAACAGTGTCGTCGAATGAATATGACGTAGTTTTGTTTTGGGGTATAAGCAGAAGGTATGTGTATTTTCTCTTCTTTTTTTCTCAGTCATTCATCTCTGTCGCTGCCTCTCTCCATCTTTATACTGTCAGTCTTTCACCTCTTCTTTTTTTTCCCCATTTCTTTTTCCTCTTCGACCCTCCAAGCATCTTTACCATTCCTCTGTGTGTGTGTGTGGGTGTAATGGCCGCATTACTAAACATTTCGCCGCCCAAGAACACATATTTGACAAGGCTTTCATAGGAGTTTTGGGCATTTCCAGGAGTAGTTGTATGACCCTGGTGGTAGTCTGACCCTTCTTCTGTACCGTGAATCTAAAGAAACACTCATTAGAACCCAACTAATCCCCTCCTTGACCTTTAGAAATAGCTGTTGTGAGAGGGCAAAGTGTCTTATAATACCAGGTCTAATGTCATGGAGTTATCCGCATTTTATCACATGGTCAGCGAAAGAATTTAGTTGCGCCTCAAGAACTGGATGTTGATTCTGTAAACCCCCAAGAATTTTACAGATTGTCTCAAGAAACATTCCGTGAACTAATTCGTTTTGTGAGTCCCGAGACTATTCTTTTAAGACTGATATAAAAGCAAACACCGCTGAAAAAAGTCTCTTGATGAAACTCAGGTAATTGCAGAAATATATTAGTTCAGTATACGTGAAAACTAAGATTCTTGCCACGATATATAATCCAGTAAATGGGTAACACTTTCCTCTCCCTCCCCTCAGCGAAGGTGTTAGGTAAGGTCAGGGTGGTGGAGGGTAACCTAACCTAACCTAACCTAAATTGGATTAACCTAGCCTAGTATAATCTAACCTAACCGGGGTAACCTAACCTAATCTAACCTAATCTGAGGGCAACCTAACCTATTCTAACCTAACCTCCTGCTTGTATTCTGATGCTGTGGAAGATATTTCAGGACAGATATTAGAGGAGAGTGTACTGATTCAGATGTGGAGTCAGGAAGAGGGTGTTGGGAAAGGTCAGGGGTGGTGGGGGGTAACCTAACCTAACCTAACCTAACTGACCTCCTGCTTGTGTTCTGATGCTGTGGAAGATATTTCAGGACAGATATTAGAGGAGAGAGTGCTGATTCAGATGTGGAGGCAGGAAGAGGGTGTTGGGAAAGGTCAGGGGTGGTGGAGGGTAACCTAACCTAACCTAACTTAACCTAACTGACCTCCTGCTTGTGTTCTGATGCTGTGGAAGATATTTCAGGACAGATATTAGAGGAGAGTGTGCTGATTCAGATGTGGAGGCAGGAAGAGGGTGTTGGGAAAGGCCAGGGGTGGTGGGGGGTAACCTAACCTAACCTAACTTAACCTAACCTAACCTAACCGATCTCTTGTTTTGTGTTCTGATGTTTAGGAATATATTTAGGGACCGATATTGGAGTAATGTACTGATTCTCGCGTGTGGAGGCAGGAAAAGGGTGTTGGGAAAGGTCAGGGGTGGTGGGGGGTAACCTAACCTAACCTAACCTAACCTAACTGACCTCCTGCTTGTGTTCTGATGCTGTGGAAGATATTTCAGGACAGATATTAGAGGAGAGTGCTGATTCAGATGTGGAGGCAGGAAGAGGGTGTTGGGAAAGGTCAGGGGTGGTGGGGGGTAACCTAACCTAACCTAACCTAACCTAACCGACCTCATGCCTGTGTTCTGATGCTGTGGAAGATATTTCAGGACAGATATTAGAGGAGAGTGTGCTGATTCAGATGTGGAGGCAGGAAGAGGGTGTTGGGAAAGGTCAGGGGTGGTGGGGGGTAACCTAACCTAACCTAACTTAACCTAACTGACCTCCTGCTTGTGTTCTGATGCTGTGGAAGATATTTCAGGACAGATATTGGAGTAGTGTACTGATTCAGATGTGGAGTCAGGAAGAGGGTGTTGGGAAAGGTCAGGGGTGGTGGAGGGTAACCTAACCTAACCTAACCTAACTGACCTCCTGCTTGTGTTCTGATGCTGTGGAAGATATTTCAGGACAGATATTAGAGGAGAGTGTGCTGATTCAGATGTGGAGGCAGGAAGAGGGTGTTGGGAAAGGTCAGGGGTGGTGGGGGGTAACCTAACCTAACCTAACCTAACCTAACCGACCTCATGCCTGTGTTCTGATGCTGTGGAAAATATTTAAGGACAGGTGAGGGTGTAGAGTGTACTGATTCACGTATTGAGGCAGGAAGAGTGTGTTGGGAAAGGTCAGTGGTGGCAAGGTGACTCGTCCATGTGGGTGATGCGGGAAAACCGTGTCAGGATGAATGGAGGGATGGATTAGAGGTGGATCAAGGCTGGATTAAGGTGTTGTGCTGATAGATGGTGTATTGTGTGTCACTGTTACTCGCGTGGTACCTCCCGCATTGGATTAGAGCGAAAGGCGGAATTGATGACAGTGACTCGCTTTTCTGCTTGATATGACCGAGCGAGTTTTATGAATCTAGTGAAAGGGCTGCGTTAGGTTAGTATTGTTATTACTCACGATTAGTCTTTTGCATCAGATGGGAGCGAAGGAAAGAATTTTAGATGGTAATACTGATTTGATTTTCTTGTTTAAGATGAGTGAGTGAGTTGTGTGTGTGTGTATATATTAGAGTTTGAGTGTATTGACCGAAGGAAACAAAAATAGACGAAGGAAGTATTTGTTTGTAAGAGAGAGAGAGAGAGAGAGAGAGAGAGAGAGAGAGAGAGAGAGAGAGAGAGAGAGAGAGAGAGAGAGAGAGAGAGAGAGAGAGAGAGAGACTGACTTTTGTATATGTGAATCAATGGACTTATTTTTCATCTTCTATGCATGACTGTGTGTGTGTGTGTGTGTGTGTGTGTGTGTGCGTGTGCGTGTTTACCTGTGTGGGTCTCCGCACGCCCACACCTGTGCTAATGACATTAAGTCCAAGGTACGAATGATGATGATGATGATAATAATAATAATAATAATAATAATAATAATAATAATAATAATAAAATCGAAGGTTCATTGACAAATATTCAAGCTTCAAAGGATGTTATTTTTAATAAAGGAACTGATTGATGTTTTTGTTGTGTAAATGCAATAACTTCTACTACTACTACTACTACTACTACTACTACTACTACTACTACTACTAGACAGTGAATGGGAGAAAGAGATAGAGAGGAACAACTAGAAAGAAAAGATAGAGAGAATGGGAACCAGAGAAAGAGAGAAGGAGAAAAAGGGAGGAAGAGAGAGAGAGAGAGAGGGAGAGACAGGAATATGGAGAAAGGAAGTTTTGGAGAAAAGAGTAGAGAGACAGACAACAAAATAGACAGACAGACAGACAGACAGACACAGAGGCACACTGAGGCAGAAAAAAACTAGAGGACAGAAATAGACGGACAGACAGGCATAGACGAACACAGACAGACAGACAGGTGGGCAGACAGACAGACAGACAGACGGACAGGTAAAGGTAGACAAACACAGGTTAATTGGATTTCTCTACACCTTTCTCTGCACACAAACATTGCTATAGATTTCTTTTCGTATTTTTGTCACGCGCCGACGATGTTAAAAGATATTGTGGCTTCGTTTTTCGCCTTTCTCTCTCTCTTTTACATCTTTTTCTCTCTCCCTATCTTTCTTTCACTCCTTTTCTCCTCTTTTCTCTCTCACTCCTTTTTCTCTCCCACTTTCACTCCCTCTCTTTCACTTTTTTCTCTCCCTTTCTCTCACTTATTTTTTCCCTCCTTTCTCTCACACTTTTTCTCTCCCTATCTCTCTTTCACTGGAGGAGGAAAATGAGAGGAAAAAAGGAGTGGGCGGTGATCAAGGTTATAAGAATGGAGGGGAAGAGAGGGGATGAAGGGAGGAGGAAGGGGAAGGGACGGAAGGGGAAGACTGGAAAAGAAGAAAAAGGGAGGAAAAGTAGGAGAGAGATGTAATTTTAAGATTGAGTGGTGGGGATGGAGGTGGGGAAGGGAGGGGAAGAGGGGAGGAGGAAGATGATGATGTGGATGGAGGAACAAGGAAGAGAATGAAGGAAGGAAGTTGTGGAAAGGAAGGGAAGGGGAGGGGAGGGGAGGGATGGGATGGGATGGGATGGGATGGGATGGGATGGGAAGGGAAGGGAAGGGATAGGAAAAGGAGAGAAGGAAGGAAGGAAGTAAATAAGGAAGGGAAGGGAAGGGAAGGGAAGGGAAGGAAAGGAAAGGGAAGGAAAGGGAAGGGAAGGGAAGGGAAGGGAAGGGGAGGAAAGGAAAGGGAGGCAGGGAAAGGCATAGCAAAGGGACAAGACAAGGAAGGAAGGAAGGAAGAAAAAATGAAAGAAAGAAAGAAAGAAAGGAAGAAAGGAAGAAAGGAAGATAAATAAATAAAAAGAAAGATAGATATGAGGAAGGAAAAAAGAAAAGAAAAGAAGGAAAAAGAAAGAAAAAGTAGAGGAAGAAAGATATGTATGAAAAGGAGATCAAGAAGAAAAAAAGGAAAAAAAAATAAGAAGGATGAAAGAGAAAGGAATGAAAAATAAACAAATAAATAAATGAAGGAAGAAAGGAAGGAAGGAAGAAAGGAAAGCAGGAAGAAAGGAAGTTATGATAAAGCATGACAAAGGGTAGGACGAAGAAGAAGAAGAAGAAGAAGAAGAAGAAGAAGAAGGAAAAAGAACAAGAACAAGAGAAAGAAGGAGGAGAAAGAGAACGAACGAAAGAAAGAAGGAAAGAAAGAAAGCAAGAAAGGATAAAAAAGATAAAGAAAAATGTGAGGAAAGCATAGCAATAATATTAAGAGGTTGAGGAGGAGGAGGGGAAGAAGAAGGAGGAGGAGGAGGAGGAGGAGGAGGAGGAGGAGGAGGAGGAGGAGGAGGGAAAGGGGAAGAAGAAGAAGGACCCGGAAGAAAGAGGAGGAGGAGGAGGGAAAGGGGAAGAAGAAGAAGGAGGAGGAAGAAAGAGGAGGAGGAGGAGGAGGAGGAGGAGGAGCTAAACACACCTGCCTCTTCTAATCCCCTAATTACAGGTAACCTTCTCGCACGGCACAGGTGTTAATTTTCAGTATTCGTGTCGCGGAAGTAAATTAATAAGAACCAGCTTGATGTTGTGTTCTCCTTCTTCCTCCTTTATCACCTCCTCCTCCTCCTCCTCCTCCTTCTCCTCCTTCTCTTCCTCCTTCCGAGTCCTTCTTTGTCCCCTTTCTCTCCTCCTCCTCAACTTCGTGTTCTTCTTTGCCTACTTATTTTTATTTTCCTGCTTTCTTTCCTTCCTTTCTTCTTTCGCTCGTCCTCTTCCTCTTCCTTCTTTCTCTTGTTCTTCTTCTCCTTCCTCTTCTTCTTCTTCATTTTTTTTCTTATTGATTTTCTTCTTCTTCTTTCTCCTCCTTCTCTTCCTCTTCTTCCTCTTCATACCTTCCCTTACTCTCTTTTCTCTTCCTTTCTCCTCCTCTCTTTCTCTTTCGTGTGAGAAGGGAGAGAGTAGAGAGTCAGATGATTGGAGGAAATGAAGATGGGAAAGAAAAGAAGATTAGAAGGTAGAATAAGGGAGAGAGGAGGAGGAGGAGGAGGAGGAGGATAGTGGGAGAGAGAGAGAGAGTAATGGGAGTGAAGGGAGGAGAAAGTTAGGTGGAGAGAAAGGGGAGGAAAAAAAAGAGGAGGAGGAAGAAGAAATTATTATAAGAAGAAAAGAGTAAAAAAAAGGAAGCAAGGAAGAAAGGAATGAGAGAAAAATAAGAATAGAAGTTAAAGGAAGGAGATGAAAAGGAGGAAAAGGAAGGAAGGAGGGAAGAAAAAGATGGAAAGAAAGAAAACAATGAAAATAACCGGAAAGAAAAGATGAAAATAAGAGGAAGACGGTGAAAGGAAGGAGGAAAGGAAAAGAAGGAAGGAAAATGAGGGAAAAGTAGAAAAGAAATTAAGCTGAAAAGATAAGAAAAGAAAGAAAACAGGACAGGAAGAGGGAAAAATAAGATAAACAAGAAGGAAAACAAAGTGAAGGAGGTGAAGGAAAAGAAGGAAGGAAAATGAGGGAAAAGGAGAAAAAGGAATAAAGCTGAAAAGTTAAGAAAAAGGAAGAAAAGAGGAAGAGGAAGAAATGAGATTATCAGGAAGAAAAAAAACTTAGTGAAGGAGGTGAAGGAAAAGAAAAAATAAGAAGAAAATTTAAAGGAAGGAGATGAAGGAAAGAAGGAAGGAAGAAAAGAAAAAAAAGAAAAAGAAAACAGAAAAGTAAAAGAAAAGGAGGAAAACAGAGGAAAAGAAGTGGAGGAGGAAAGGTTTCTCTCTCTCTCTCTCTCTCTCTCTCTCTCTTATCTTCCCTTCACATGAATGGGCATCCCTCTTTCCTTCCCCTCCTCTTCCTCCCTTCCCTTCCCTTCCCTTCCCTTATCTTCCCTCCCTTCCCTTCCCTTCCCTTCCCTTATCTTCCCTCCCTTCCCTTCCCTTCCCTTATCTTCCCTTCCCTTCCCTTCCCTACCCTTCCCTTCCCTTTTCTTTCCCTTTCCTTCCTTTCCCTTCCCTTCCCTCCCTTCCCTTCCCTTCCATTCCCTTCCCTTCCCTTCCCTTCCCTTCCCTTTCCTTTCCTTTCCTTTCCTTTCCCTTCCCTTCCCTCATCTCCCCCTTACTTCCCTTCCCTTCCCTTCCCTTTCCTTCCCTTCCCTTCCCTTCCCTTCCCTTCCCTTCCCTTCCCTTTTTGTTTTGCTCCTCCTCCCTTCCCTTCTTCTCCCTTCTTCTTTTCTCCATTCCTCTTCTTTCATCATATCTTTCCTTCTTCCATTTCATATTTTCCTCCTCCTCCTCCTCCTCTTCTTCTTCCTCCTCTTTCTCGTCCCTTTCTTCTTCCTCCTTCTTCTTCTTATTCATATTCCACTCACTTCCACTTATTTCTTTACTCTCCTCCTCCTCCTCCTCCTCCTCCTCCTCCTCCTCCTCTGTGTTTATGTTGTAGCCTGCATCGTCATTTTTCAGCTTTCCTTCCTCTTCCCTCCTTCCTTCCCTCCTTCCCTCCTTCCTTTCGTCCTTCCTTCCCTCCTTCCCTTCGCCAGACCATCCTCCTCCTCCTCCCATCCTGTCAGTCACTACTCTTCCCTCCCTCCCTCACTCCTCTTCCTTCCTCCATTCTTCCTTCTTCCCTGCAGTGTCAGCCGCAACGCATCTCCTCCTCCTCCTCCTCCTCCTCCTCCTCCTCTTCCTTGGGTGACATTCCTTTTCCTTTCTCTTTTTTTTTTATCAGTATCTTTTAAATGTCTTTCGTTCTCAAACTTTTTCTTCATTTTTTTTTTGGTCTAACAAGTCTCTTCTTTTTCTCTTTTCTCTTTCCTTTTCCTCCTCTGTTAAGTTAGTCAATTAGGTAGTTAGTTATAGAGACATTCAGATAGTTAGTTCAATAGTTATCTAAATAGGTATTCATACTTTTTTTTACTCCTCCTCCTCCTCCTTCTCTTCCTTCTCCTCCCTTCCCTCTTCCTAACTCTTCTCCATTTCTCCTCTTTCACGCTTCCGCCTCTCATATGATCTGTTTTCAAAGACCCAAAAGGAGATCAATCGGGATCCAATGAGTGATTCTTGAGGTTCACGGTACAGAAGGAACGTCAAACTACCACCAGGGTCATGAAACTACCCCTGGAAATGCTCGCAACCACTCATATCAACTATCTCCAAAGCCTAAAAATGTGATCAGTTGGGTTTGATTGAGTGATTCTTGAGGTTCACGGTACAGAAGAAACGTCAAACTACCACCAGGGTCATGAAACTACCCCTGGAAATGCTCTCTATCTCTCACATCAACTATCTTTAGAGCCTAAAAATGTGATCAGTTGGGTTGTAATGAGTGATTCTTGAGGTTCACGGTACAGAAGGAACGTCAAACTACAACCAGGGTCATAAAAGTACCCCTGGAAATGCTTGTTACCTCTCATATCAACTATCTCCAAAGCCTAAAAATGTGATCAGTTGGGTTGTAATGAGTGATTCTTGAGGTTCACGGTACAGAAGGAACGTCAAACTACCACCAGGGTCATGAAACTACCCCTGGAAATGCTCTCTATCTCTCACATCAACTATCTTTAGAGCCTAAAAATGTGATCAGTTGGGTTGTAATGAGTGATTCTTGAGGTTCACGGTACAGAAGGAACGTCAAACTACAACCAGGGTCATGAAACTACCCCTGAAAATGCTCGCTACCACTCATATCAACTATCTCCAAAGCCTAAAAATGTGATCAGTTGGGTTTGATTGAGTGATTCTTGAGGTTCACGGTACAGAAGGAACGTCAAACTACCACCAGGGTCATGAAACTACCCCTGGAAATGCTCGCTACCACTCATATCAACTATCTTCAAAGCCTAAAAATGTGATCAGTTGGGTTGTAATGAGTGATTCTTGAGGTTCACGGTACAGAAGGAACGTCAAACTACAACCAGGGTCATGAAACTACCCCTGGAAATGCTCGCAACCTCTCACATCAACTATCTTCAAAGCCTAAAAATGTGATCAGTTGGGTTTGATTGAGTGATTCTTGAGGTTCACGGTACAGAAGAAACGCCAGACTACCACCAGGGTCATGAAACTACCTCTGGAAATGCTCGCTATCTCTCACATCAACAATTTCCAAACCCCAAAAGATCACTCGGGTTTCTATCCTCCCATAATTTTGGATGTTATCAGGGCGGAAAGGTGGACGATTTTTCCGTTTCTTGGTAGATTCTTTTGGTATTTTGTGTTTTTTTGCGATTTTTTTGTATTTTCTCGTTTTTTAGTCGTTGGCGGTGTGACACGTGCGGCGACCATTCCATTATACCTGTAATTAACGTGTTCTGCTCGGGTCATCTGGCTAGAAGGAGGTCAAAAACTATCTTGCCGGAACTTCAACACCCCCAAGCCAGGAAAGCCTTCGGTCCCCTGACGCTCCCCAGTCCCGCGAGACGAAGAGGCGGGTTGCATGACTAACCTTTAAAATTCCAGATGGGATTAATATTAAATCAATCTAAAATACCTTGAAGGAGAAGATCACCGCGCGTTTGTCGGGTCTGGGATGGAAGGTTGACGGGGCGAAAAAGTGAGAGAAGGAAGGAAGGAAGGCGATGGGACAGAGGAAGAGAGGAAGGAAGGAAGGTGACCGGAAGAAGGAAGGAAGGAAGAATGGAATGTATCAGGACGGAGGAAGGAAGGAAGGAAAGAAGGAAAGGGAAGAAAGGAAGGTGACAGGATGAAGGAAGGAAGGAAGAATGGAATGTAACTGAACGAAGGAAGGAAGGAAGGAAAGAAGGAGAGGGAAAAAAGGAAGGTGACGGGAAGAAGGAAGGAAGGAAGAAAGGAATGTAACTGAACGAAGGAAGGAAGGAAGGAAAGGAGGAGGAGGGAAGAAAGGAAGGTGACAGGAAGAAGGAAGGAAGGAAGAATGGAATGTGACAGGACCAAGGAAGGAAGGAAGGAAAGAAGGAAAGGGAAGAAAGGAAGGTGACAGGAGGAAGGAAGGAAGGAAGAATGGAATATAACAGGATGAAAGAAGGAAGGAAGAATGGAATGTAACAGGACGAAGGAAAGAAGGAGAGGGAAGAAAGGAAGGTGACAGGAGGAAGGAAGGAAGGAAGGAAGAATGGAATGTGACAGGACCAAGGAAAGAAGGAAGGAAAGGAGGAGGAGGGAAGAAAGGAAGGTGACAGGAGGAAGGAAGGAAGGCATAAAGGAAGAAAAGAAGGAAGGTATCTGAGCATCCCAAAGAATTGATCTCGTGAAGGTTATCGGCGCAGCATCCGTTTTCCTCTTTCTTTCTTGTGTTGTAGCTCAAAGGAAGAAGAAGAGGAAGAAGAAGAAGAAGTAGAAGAAGTAGTTGAAAAGAAGATGATAAAGTATATAGTTGAAGAAGAAGTAGTAGTTGAAAATACGAAGTAGAAGAAGAAGAAGAAGAAGAAAAAGTTGAAGAAGAAGAAGAAGAAGAAGAAGAAGAAGAAGAAGAAGAAGAAGAAGAAGAAGAAGAAGAAGAAGTAGAAGAAGAAGAAAAAGAGAGAAGAGAAGAAGAGGGAGAAGTAGAAGAAGAAGAAGAAGAAGAAGTTGAAAAAGAAGAAGTAGAAGTAATTGAAAAAGAAGATAAAGTAATTGAAGAGAAGAGATAGAAGAAAAAGAGAAAAAAGAAGATAAGAAAAGAAGAAGAGGGACTATTACCAAGGTACAAGACGATACCGTAAACAAAAGAAGATCACATGTAGAAAGATTAAAGTCCATTCATTATTTTCACGTAACAGACTAATCCTTGATATCTCCCCCACACCTCTCTCTCCCTCCCTCCCTCCCCCCTCCCTGCCAGGTGTGTTGTGTCGCCCTCACCTGTCTCTCCCTCAAGGCGTCTGATTAATTGTTCCCAGGGCGCCGAGATGAGATTTTCGTGGACGGGTCGCTGAGATTTACGATTCGATCCTCCTTTTCAAGAATTGTGGGTGAGGAAGGATGGAATTCGATACCGTGGGAGTTGAAAAAGATGGTAGTTGTTAATGGATTGTTTGGTGTTGTTAGTGTGAGTTAAATATATCGAAATTGAAAGTGGAAATTTGTGTGAACTTGGCTTATGAGGTGGAGTGAAGTTTGATGAAAGGGAATAGAAGGAAAGTTAAGTAAAGGAAAGGGAAGGAAAGGAAGGGAGAAATGGAATAGGATGAAAAAGAAAGTAAGGGAGGAAAATAATGAGGAGGAGCGAAATTTGATGGAAGGGAATAGAAGGAAAGTTAAGTAAAGGGAAGGGAAGGGAAGGAAGGGAAAAATGGAATAGGATGAAAAAAAGTAAGGAAGGAAGGAAGGAAGAAATAAAGTAATGTAAAAAGAAAGGAAAAGTAGAAGGGAAAAGGAAAGGAAATAAGAAAGTATGTAAGGAAAGAAAGAAAGAAGGAAAGAGAAAGAAAGGAAGAAGGAAAAGAGGAAAGAAAAAAGAGGACAGGAAAAAAGAAAAGTATATAAGGAAGGAAGGAAGGAGAAAGAAAAAAAGAAAGAAAAGAGAGAAAGAGAGAAAGAAAGAAGCAAATGAGAGAAAGAAAGAGAAGAAAAAGGAAGAAAAAAAGATAGGAGACAAAGAAGGAAGGAATAAAAAGGAAAAGAAAAAGAAAAAAAGAAAGAAAACATGAAAACATCCCCCCCCCAAAATCGATGTAACTAAACTATGGCCGCGAAATAAATCACATCGGACACAGAACTCCTCCCCCATCCCTATACCATCCTTCACCGCCGCCTTTCACCGCCTCCAGCACGCCCTCTCCCTTCCAACAGACGCTAATGAACGGGCGCGCGACGTTTCCCTCTTCAGCCCGCGGAAATTCGTAGCTATTAGAGGCCCGGGAGTAATTTTGCAGAGACGTTGGGTGGATGTCCCTCGGAAAGAGCTTGGGGTGGGATGGTTCGTCTTCTTTGTGTGATTTTGGGAAGGAAGGAAGGAAAGGAAAGGAAGGAAGGAAGAAAGGAAGGACGGAAGGAAGGAAAGGAAAGGAAAGGAAGGAAAGAAGGAAGGAAGGAAGGAAGAAGAGGAGGGGAAGGAAGGAAGGAAGGAAGGATGGAAGGAAAGAAGGAATAAAGGAAAGAAGGAAGGAAAGGAAAGGAAAGGAAAGGAAAGGAAGGAAGGAAAGGAAAGGAAGGGTAGGAAAGAAGGAAGGAAAGGAAAGGAAAGGAAAGGTAGGAAAGAAGGAAGGAAGGAAGGAAGGAAGGATAAAGGAGGAAAGGCAAGGAAAGGAAAGGAAAGGAAAGGAAAGGAAGGGAAGGAAGGAAGGAAGAAAAGGAAGGAAAGGAAGGAAGGAACGAAGGAAAGGAAGGAAAGGAAGGAAGGAAAGAAGGAAGGAAGGAAGGAAGGAAAAGAAGGAAGGAAGGAAGGAAGGAAGGAAGGAAAGAAAAGGAAAGGAAAGGTAGGAAAGAAGGAAGGAAGGAAGGAAGGAAGGGAGGGACTAACTAAAGAAAAAGGGGAATGAAAGAAAAAAAACGAAAGGAAAGTAGGAAAACATGTAAAGAAGGAAGGAAGGAAGGAAGGAAGGAAGGAAGGAAGGACTACCATTAAGCGACTATCACGGCGGAGAGAGCCTGTGAGTGATGAGGGAAGGGAGATGAGTCTCAGCCCTTGAAGGAGTGGACGGGACGGGACACTCAGCTACTCCGGTGTTGGGACCAGGAGGCGGGAGTTATGGCGCGTCACACACACACACACACACACACACACACACACACACACAGAGTAAGTAGCGGGCTTTTTTTTTCATTATTGTTTTTTTTTTTTTTTACGCCCTTGCACTGTCTCCTCTGCTGTAAACACACACACACACACGCACACACACACACACGCACGCACACGCAATCGCACTCACGTTAAGATGTTATTGTGGGTGGTGTGTTTGTGTGAGTAAGAGGTTGAAAGGAAGGAAGGAAGGAAGGATGATTGAGGGAAGGAAGGAGGGAAGGAAGGAAAAGAAGTATGGAAGGAAGAAAGAAAGGGAAGGAGGGAAACAAGGAAAGGAAGGAAGGAAGGAAGGAAGGAAGGAAGGAAGGGAGGAAGGAAGGGATGATTGAGGGAAGGAAGGAGGGAGGGAAGGAAAAGATGTATGGAAGGAAGGAAGAAAAGGAAATAAGGAAGGAGAAAGGAGGAAGGGAAGGAAAGAAGGAAGAAAGGAAGGCAGCAAGGATAGAGAGAAGGAAGGAAGAGAGTGAGGAAAAGGAAAAAAGTAAGGAAGAAAATAAAAAAAGAAAGAAAAGAGAGGAAGAAAAAAAAGTAAGGAAGGAAGGTAGAAATTAAGTAATGTAAGAGGAAGGAAAAGAAGAATTGAAAAAGAGGGAAATAAGAAAGAAGGAAGGAAAGAAAGAAAGAAAGATATTGGCCACTTAAAACCATAATCGTAATAATAATAATAATAATAATAATAATAATAATAATAATAATAATAATAATAATAATAATAAACAGGTATTCAGAGGCCTTGTTTTAATGTCTTTTTCCAGGCGTTCAATGTGTTTAGTTTTGCTTCGATGTCTGACTCACTATTTTTTATTACTTTGCGAGGACTGATTATTACCTCAACGATGGCCTTCACTGATACTATAGTCCCCCCTCTCTCTCTTCTCTTTTCTCCTTTTCTTTCTTTTTTGTCTTTCTCTTCTCTCTTTTTCTTTCTCTTCCCTTTCTTCTCCCTTTTCTCCTCTGCTCTTTTCTCCTTCCTCTCCTCTCCCTCTATCCTCTCTTCTATCTCCCTTTTTCCTCCTTCCTTTCCTCCCTCTTAATCTCCTTTTCTTTGCTCTTTTCTTTATTTTGTCTTCATGAATGTCTGTGAAATTTGGGTCTGGGGTTAAAGAATTATGAGCGGCGTGTGTCAAGGGAGGGAGAGAGAGAGAGGGAGAGAGGGAGAGAGAGAGGAAAAGAAAGGAAGGAGAGAAGGAAAGAGAAAGGGAAGAATGGGAGGAAGGAGAGAGAGGGAGAGGGAGAGGAAGATAATAGGAAGGAAAGAAGGTAAGAGACAGGAAAGGAGGAAGGAGAGAAAAAAAGGATGGAAGAAAAGAGAAATAAATAAAGGAAAAAGAAATGAAAGAAAAAAAGAAAAACGTGGAAATGAGAGGAAAAAAAGAGAAGAAAACGAAGACAAAGATAAGAAATGAGAGAAAGAAAGAGAAAAATAAAGAATAAATTAATGAAGACAAATAACAAAAAGAGGAGATGGAAATACAAGAAGAAATGTGAGAGAGAGAGAGAGAGAGAGAGCTATGTGTGAGATGTGAGTGATATATGGACGGCTGTATTTCTTTCCCTCACCCCAAACACTCTCTCTCTCTCTCTCTCCCCAAATCCGTTTTACCTCCAACTGAAAAAACAAACAGACATATGAACACACACACACACACACACACACAGACACACACACACACACACACACGAGACCTTGACCCTGTGTGTGTGTGTGTGTGTGTGACAATAATGATGATGATGATAGTAATAATAATAATAATAACAATAATAATAATAATAATAATAATAATAATAATAATAATGATAAACTAATGAGTCACGGTGATTATCATATTTGTCTGCCTCTGTTTGTGTGTGTGTGCGTGTGTGTGTGTGTGTATGTGTGTGTGTGTGTGTGTGTGTGTGTGTGTGTGTGTCAGAGCATTGATTTTACTGTACCGTGAAGAGTCTGAACATGACGGAAAATTTTTATAGTGCTTTGTTCCTCTCTGACTGACTGACTGACTGGCTGACTGACTGACTGACTGGCAAAAACGATGGGTTGTATTTTGCCTAATATAGATTGTCCGTCTTAAAAACTACACCTTACTGACTCGTTGACTGACTGACTGACTGACTGATTGACTGACTTTCTAAATACCACCTCTTTTTTCATTTCATAATATTTCCTTGTCATCTTATTCTAATTCCTTCATTTTACTTTCTTCAAAAATTTTCTGCTCCTTCTAATTTCACTTTCAACTGACTGACTAACTGACTGACTGATTGATTAAAAAGATGACTTATATTATGCCTTATATAGATCGTCTGACTAAATGACTTCAACAGATTGATTAGCTGACTGACTGACTGACTGACTGAATGGCTGACTGCCTGACTGACTGACTGACTGACTGACTGACTGAACCACTCGCCTTACCGTGCTGAAAGGGATTAGAGAGAGAGAGAGAGAGAGAGAGAGAGAGAGAGAGAGAGAGAGAGAGAGAGAAAATTGTATGGTGGTGTTGAAGCGTGTATCAAACCCAATATGCTATGGTGATGGTGGTGATGATGGTGGTGGAGGAGGAGGAGGAGGTGGAGGAGGAGGAGGAGGAGGAGGAGGAGGAGGAGGAGGAGGAGGAGCGGCGATATGTACAGCGATAGTGGACAGGGTATTCAATTTTGTTTACTTTGGCATACGAGGAGGAGGAGTAGGAGGAAGAGGAGGAGGAGGAAGAGGAGGAAGAAGAAGAGAAGAGATTAAAATGATATAGAGCTCGAAGGAAGAGTGTAAAGAGAGAGCGAGAGAGAGAGAGAGAGAGAGAGAGAAATGACAGTGAGGAAGAGAATGAGTAATGAAGGAAGATGATGATAAGGAGGAGGAGGAGGAGGAGGAGGAGGAGGAGGAGGAGGAGGAGGAGGATAGAGGTGGTGGAAAAATCAATATCACACACACACACACACACACACACACACACACACACACACACACACACACACACACACACACACACACACACACACACACACACTCTATTACAGTATACTCTTCTTTCACCCTTTAAATCTCTCTCTCTCTCTCTCTCTCTCTCTAATCCTCCTTTCTTCTCCTCTCTGTTTTTCTGCTCTTCCTCCTTTTCCTGCTTTTAATATTTTTTTTTTGCCTTTTTCTCGTTTCTGAAGATGTTTTTTTTTTATTAATTTCGTAATCTATTTTTTTTCATCTTTTTTTCTTTCTCATTCATTTTACGTTCTTTGAAATTTTACTCTTCCTCCTCTTTTTTCCACTTCTTTCTCACGTTCTTTCTCATTTTTTTCATTTTCTCTCAATCCTTTCTTTCATTTTTTCTTCTACTCCTCTTTCACTGCTTTCATTTCTCTCTGCCTCACTCTTTTCACTCCTTTTCTCTCTCTCTCTCTCTCTCTCTCTCTCTCTCTCTTCATTCACTTCTTTCTTCCACTTCTTATTTCACTCCTTCCTTCATTCCTTCTTTCACTTCCTCCTCTTCTTCTTTCACTTCTTTAACATTCCCTCTCATCCCTTCCTCCTCCCCATCCTCCTCCACCTCCTCTTCCTTCTACTATAATTATGGCTCCAACAATCACAATTATAACATGCAGCAACTCTGTCCAATAAACCAAATCCCACGGGCAGGACTCCACCACATGACCACCGAGAGAGAGAGAGAGAGGGAGGGTGGGAGGGAGGGAGAGGATACACGATACCCTCCCACGTACTTCTGGTCGATGACGTGAATCCGCCCTCAACGCTGACCTAATTCGATAACACGCGGCAATGGGCAGGCGATTCACGTGGATATTGACAGACGGATATTGACAGGCGTTTTTGCACGAGTTTCAATACATCGCTGGTTTTGATATGGATTGTAATAGGTGTTAGTGAGGTGAGCGGTCAGGTGCCTGGTCTGTGATAGTGGTTTATGCGTTTGTTTGGTTAGTGTGATAGTATGTTAGTGATAGATATTGTTAGTGATAGTGTTAGTGTGTTCTTCGTATATATAGGTTGCAATAGCTCTTAGTGATGTGAGGGGTCCAAGGGCTACCATATGATACTGGTTTGTGGTTAGTGTGTTAGTGATAGATATTGTTAGTGATATTAGTGTTAGTGTGTTCTATATAGCGACGAAGGTGAGGTTGAGTCTGTTTAAATGAGGTTAGATAAGAAGGTGCGTTTGTTAGGTTGTGTTAGTGGTTATGCTTTGTTTATGTTTGTGTTTATGTTTTAGAAGCGTTTGTTTACTGGTGTTTTTCATGTTTTTTGTTCCAACTTTATCCTCTTTTTCCTTGTTTCCCAGTTCGCCCTTTTCCTTCTTTTCCTTTTCCTCCTCCTCTCTTTTCATATTTTTCTCTTTTAATCAATCTTCTCTTCCGCTTCCTCGTTCTCCTCTTTCTTCTTTTCTTTATTCTTCTGTTCCTCTTCCTCCTCTTCCTTATCTTCTTTCTTAACTTCCTCCTCTCTTCCTATTCTTCCTCTTCCTCTTCCTCTTCCTCTTCCTTCTCTTCTAAGTCCTCGGTTTTCTTTTCTCCCTCTCTTCCTCTTTATTGTCCGTCTTTTCCTCCTCCTTTTCCTCCTAATCTTCTTTCTTTCTTAACTTTCTCCTCCTCCTATTCTTTATCTTCCTCTTCCTCTTCCTTTTCCTCTAAGTCCTTGTTCTCCTTTTCTCCTTCTCTTCCTCTTTCTTCATCGTCCTTCTTTTCCTCCTCTTCCTTATCTTCTTTCTTTCTTAACTTCCTCCTCCTCCTATTCTTCCTCTTCCTCTTCCTCAGTCTTCTCTAAATCCTCGTTCTCTTTTTCTCCTTCTCTTCCCCTTCATCTTCCTTCTTTTCCTCTTCTTCCTCTTCCTTCTGTTACTTTCCCTTCTCTTTCTCCTCTTCCTCCTCGATTTTCCTTCCGAATTCAAACTCGTCCAATCATATTTAAACTTCTCTCTAATGTCATCATCTCTGTCAAGCCTCCGATGTCATTAGTTCCACATTTTCCAGGACACAAATTCTTACATCTCACATCCTATCGCGTAATCCAGCCTCAACCCGCTTCACAGACACCCCCATAACCTACCTCACTTTCAACCCCCCCCTCCCACGCACACACACACTGAAACCCCACGTAAAACCCCCATTTCAGAGGAGCCACAGAACCTAAACCAACCCCATCTCACTACACCCTCCCACCTCTCACCACAAGACTGCGCAACTTTTCTGATTCTGTTCGAACCCAGTTTTCTTCTTCCTCGTCAGACTGAAAGTAAATGTTCGTCTCGTCTGTTTCACTCCATCCTAGGTCAAGCTACTGTACCCAATACCTCGTCTTGTATTCACACCATCTTAGGTCAATATGTTATCATCTGTGACCTATTTTTTGGTATTTACTTCATGCTAGGTCAATCTGTTATGCCATATGCCTCATTTTCTTATGTTTATTCCATCTTTGACCTGTTTATGCCCTCTATGCGTTATCATTTTTGTATCTCCTCCATCCCAGAATAATCGAAAATCTCCCTCTCGTTTTCCACTCTAATCAGTTAATCAGTCAATCAATCTATCAGTCAGTCAAGCCAGTAATCAGGTCCTATTCTATCCTCCCTCTCGCTTTCTACTCCAGTCAGTCAGTCAGTCTATCAGTCAGTCAAGCCAGTAACCAGGTCCTATTCTATTAAATGTTACATCCTCCCAAGCATCCCAGCATCCCAAACACACACAACATCCTCGGTTTTTCATATTATCAAAGTCCCCCAAACACACACACACGCACGCACACACACCCTAACCCCCCCCCCCCGCCCCCCCACACGCCCCCCCCACCCCCCTACAGTCAGTTAAGTCAATCAATCAGGTTCCATTCTATCACATCTTACGTTCGCCAAGCATCCCAGCATTCCAAACTCACGCACATCATCAATCAGTCAGTCAGTCAGTCAGTCAGTCAGTCAATCAGTCAGTCAGTCAGTCAGTCAGTCAGTCAGTCAGTCAGTCAGTCAGTCAGTCAGTCAGTCATTCAAATCAGCAAGCGAGCAAGCAAGGAGGTTCCATTACGTTACAACTTAGGCACTTTCAGCATCCCAGCATCCCAAACAGACCTTATCTCCTCTTCCCATCACTCCGTTACACTTCCCACTCCCGCTCCCCTTCCATTCCTTCCCTCTCACTCCCCATTCCTCCACCCCTTCCATTCCTTCCCTCTCACTTCCCTTTCCCCCCTCCCCTTCTATCATTCCCTCTCTCTTCCCTTCCACCCTCCTCCCCCACACACACATTACAGATTTCCCCCTTTCCATCACTCCCTCTCATTTCACAACCCCCCCTCCCCTTCCATTCCTTCCCGCTCTCTTCCCATTCCTTCGCCCCTTCCATCACTCCCTTTCTCTTCCCATCTCTCCTCACACACACATACCACATCTCCCCCTTCCATCACTCCCTCTCATTTTCCATCCCCCCCTTCCCTCCCATCACTCCCTCTCTCCCCATCCCCCCCCCACACATGCATCACTTCCCCTCCCCTCCTCTCTCCCATCACTCCCTCTCACCCCCTACTCCCACTCCCTAATCACGAAATCTTGCATCCAAATTTGAGACACGTTTTTCGTATTATCAAAGTCCCCCAGACACACACGCCCCCCGACCCCCAGCCGGCCGCCCCCCCCCGCCCCCTCGCCCCCAATGCATCTTTTCTCTCGTTATGCGGATTTTTTTTTGTCTTGTTTTTGTTTTGCTTTGTTTCATTAGATCGCTTGGTTTTGCGTGCGTTAGTGTGTTTGTTTATTTGTGTGTTTGTGTGTTTGTATTTCTTGGTTTCTGGACGTATGTTTGTGTGTGTGTATGTGTGTTTGGGGTTTAATTTTGCCATCTCAGTTTTCATTTGTTTGTTTGTTTGTGTGTTTGTTTGTTTGTGTGTTTGTGTGTATGTATGTATGTTTTTCGGTTTGTGTGTGTGTGTGTGTGTGTGTGTGTGTGTGTGTGTGTGTGTGTGTGTGTGTGTGTGTGTGTTTTGCTGTCAGTCTTTATTTGTTTGTTTATCTCCTTGTTTTTGTTTGCTTATGTGTGTTTGTTTTGCTTTCTCAATATATGTTTCTTTGTTTATGTCTTTATTTTTGTTTGTTTATTTGTTAGTGTGTGCGTGCGTGCGTGTGGGCCGTGACAGTTTAAGGTGTTTTATGGCTACCTCGAAAAAGTAGAGTCCTCATAAACTAAGGTAATGGGCGACGCCTCCCTTTCCCTCCCTCCTTACCCCCTCCTTCACCCCTCACCTCTCCCCCTTGGACAGGTACGCTACTTAATTAAGGGAGACTGATGCGCACCTGTTTATATATCCCGTGGAAAGTCAGAGTGAAAGGGAGAGTGAGAGTACCCTCCTTCAATTACCTGAGAGGAAGAGTTACTCAGGTGTGCTCAGTGATTAAGGAGATTGATGATATTTTTTTACAGCAAAGGAGACAGTGCAAGGGCGTAAAAAAAAGAAAACAATAATGAAAGAAAAAAGCCCGCTACTTACTCCTCCTGTACACCTGCTCTTGAGTCACCTGAGATGTGGCGAGGTAACAGGTGTGGAGTATCAGTGCACCTGTGACGCACCTGGAAAGAGGGGTAAGGTGTGGCCCAGGAAACAGGTAGGATACAGTGGGATCCGTGGCTCAGTGGTTTGCGTCCGGGTGCTGGGTCCAAGAGGATGAGGGTTCGCGTCCCGCCCGCCGATACAAACAAGTTGGCAATTTTTCAGTCACCGCCGAGTGGCCTAAAGGGTCAAATTTTCCGTGGATCTTCAGTTAAACCACGATTTCAGCTGGAGTGGTTCTTATATTTCCGTGGTTTTCTGACGTGTCCACGATCTTCCAAAGCTACGGTAGATATCACTGAAGGACGACGGTATTACTCACCATCATCATCATCAGCAATAACAAGAAACAAATGAGAACCACCGGAAATCGTGGTTTGACTGAAGATCCACGGAAAATTTGCCCAGTGTAATAGCCCCTTAAGACTACCCTCATGCTGTCCTGAAGACCACCTATCAACCCGAACTTTAAATTTTCTCTAAAAGATGATTAAAGATGAGCTCTGGGGGGCAGCATCAGCCAAGCAAGATGGCGCCACTATAAACACTTGCCTGCGCCATAACGGGTTAGGGCCGACTACCAGACCCCACCTATAAAGCCTACCGGCGCCATAGACGAATCGTTAAAAAGATAGTGTATGGAGAAAAGAGTTGGAGAAAGGAAAGTATTTGGAACAGGAAGAAGCTGGAGAAAAGAAAATATTTGGTACAGGCAGGAAAGAGCAGGAAATAGAGGAAAAAAGTTCAAAAATCTAATTTCCTGAAGATACACTGCGGGAGAGTCGTGGCCCAGAATAGGTTTGGGTCTCATAGGTTAAGGGTTACTGTTCCAAAGAAGAGGATTTTTGTGCAGCGTCTCCCAGCTAACATTTTTACGTTTGCTCTTAATACAGACTTAGTGGATAGTTGTTGTTTTCGTTTTACTGAAGGTGGGATTGAATATACTACTACTACTACTACTACTACTACTGCTACTACTACTACTACTACTACTACTACTATTACTACTACTACTACTACTACTACTACTACTACTACTACTACTACGGATGCGTCAGACAAAAAACAAAAGCAATTGGCTGTATTAGCGAACTCTCACGCGCCCGCCAATACAAGTTGAAGGCCTTTTGATTATTGCAATGGCGTTTTGTCTCTCTCTCTCTCTCTCTCTCTCTCTCTCTCTCTCTCTCTCTCTCTCTTATCTCTTATCTCTACATATAATTGGTCTGAACGCAGCACTTTGTATCTTTATTACGAATTTTGGAAGCTACCACAAAAGTTTATAGCGAACGACCTCATATAAATGGCAGCTTGTGTATCGTGTTAACTTTCTCGGGTCGTGGAAGTTAGTTTAAGATTAAGTTTCAAGACCTCATTTTTCCTTCCTTTCTTTCTATCATTTATTGCAACGTTTATATCTTACTTATGAATGGGATTGGAACTCGTGTGTGAGCTTATAGTGGCTCCTTCCTTTTTTTCTATAATTTATTGCAACGTTTATATCTTGCTTATGAAGGGGATTGGAACTCATATTAGCTTATAGTGGATTTGAGTTTCCGGATTTTTAGTTTCTTTTTATTTTGATCGTTTGTTTAAGTTGTTCATGAAAGGTTTTGGTGTTTATAGTTTTAGGGAATCGAAAGATACGATTGTAAGGTTGAAAAAGTAAAGAGTTTTGAGGTTTTAAACGAATGAGAGGAAGCAAAAAAAGAAGAAATGAACGCAGTGAAACAAAATAAAAGAGAAAATGAAAAAGAGAGAAGGAAAATGAGAACGAAAGAGAGAGTGAGAGAATGAAACACAGAATGAAAAAGGGAGAATGAAACAGAGAAGGAAAGAGAGAATGAAACACGACATAAAAGAGAGAATGAGAGAATGAAACACAGAATGAAAAAGGGAGAATGAAACAGAGAAGGAAAGAGAGAATGAAACACGACATAAAAGAGAGAATGAAACACAGAATGAAAGAGAAATTGAAACAGAAAAGGAAAGAGAGAAGGTAACAGAAGGAAACACGAAGTAAAAGAGAATGAAAGATAGAAAATAACGCGGAATAAAACAGATAATGAAACAGAGAATGAAAGAGAGAAGGAAACAGAATGAAAGAGAGAAAGAAATCGAATGAAACAGAATGAAGCAGAAAATGAAAGAGGGGATGAAACAGAGAATAAAACACGGGATAAAACAGATAATGAAACAGAGAAGGAAAGAGAGAATGAAGCAGAATGAAATTGAATGAAATAGAGAATGAAACAAAATGAAACAAAGAATGAAGCAGAAATTGAAAAAGAAGATGAAACAGAGAATAAAACACATGATAAAACGGAGTAAAAAAAAATGAAAAGCAGAATGAAGGAAGGAATGAAACACCATATGAAGCACAATAATGAAACTTGAAACCAACCTGTCAACCACCATCTTCAAAAGGAAACTTGAATCGGCTCATAAAACATAAAACAAAATAATAATCCTCTCGTAAAACAGATTAAAGCGAGGCGGTGTCTTAATTGGCGTGTTTATGGGTTTTAATTCGCTTATTGTGGGCGTGTTAGCGAGGGGTGGCGTGTGTGGAGGCGTGGGGGGGAAGGGGGGGAGGGAGGAGAAGGGATGTGGCGTGGGCTTGAAGGTGTGGTGTGGGAAGGTTCTTGGTAGTGGGCAGATGTGTGTGTGTGTGTGTGTGTGTGTGTGTGTGTGTGTGTGTGTGTGTGTGTGTGTGTGTCCCCAGAAAGAAAAAAAATAACATGGAATAGAAAATAGAAGAGAATAGAATAGAAAATAGAAAAAAATAGATGACCACCTTGCAATTTCTCGGAAGCCTTAATTATAATCTGTCCCCAGCAAAAACAACAACAACAACAGCTAATAATGTAATAAAAAAATAAACATACGAAAAATGCCTAAAAATAACAAGAAAAAACACCAAGAGGAGGGAAAATCTTGGAAATTCTTGGCTTAATGTTTCTCGGAAGGAGGGACGCGAGATGGACATTCCAGGGAAGAGGAGGGGCAAAGATGAGGCGGCGGACTTGAGTTATTAACGAAGGAGGAGGAGGAGGAGGAGAAGGAGGAGGAAGAGGAGAATAAGGAGGAGGAAGAGTAGAAGAAGGTGGTTGTTTTGTTGGTGGTGAAAGAGGAGGAAAAGGAGAATAAGGAGGAGGAAGAGTAGAAGAAGGTGGTTGTTTTGGTGGTGGTGAAAGAGGAGGAAGAGGAAGAGGAAGAGGAGGAGGGGTAAAGAGAGAGTAAGGTGAGGCGTGAGGCGTGAGGAAGCTGGTAAAAGTTTGCTTCGGTTAATGACGAGAAATAAGTGAATGAAGGTATTGTTTACGTTTTTTTGTGTTTGTGTGTGTGTGTATGTATGCCTGTGTGCGTGTGAGGAGTCTGTGCGTCTGCCTGTCTGTCCATCAAGCAAGAACATAACTATTTTTCTCTGTGTCTTATCAGCGAAGTATTAGAAAACAGAATGAAAAAGGGTCAAAAAACAATGTTCCTCTGGCGCTTTGGTAGTGTTTGTTAAGCCTTTCCTGATTGGCTGGACTCATTTCTCACTCATCAATGTTGTCTCTCAATCACACATGCTCCCGTAGTACTTATATTATTTGCCTAAGCTCACGTCTTATATAAGGTAAACAGTTTTGGTTGACACTTATAGACAGTATCGCTCTCCTTTCTTTCTCTCATTTATTGCAACTAGTATATCGCGTTTCTGAAGGGGATTGGAATTCGCGTTTGCTTACAGTGGATTTAACTCTCCGGCTTAGTTTCTTTTTTGTTTTCATAGTTTTTGTAAAGTTTTGGTTGACACTTATAGACAGTATCTCTATCCTTTCTTTCTCTCATTTATTGCAACCAGTATATCGCGTCTCTGAAGGGGATTAGAATTTGCGTTCGCTTACAGTGGATTTAACTCTCCGGCTTAATAGTCTCTTTTTTGTTTTCATCGTTTGTGTCAAGTTGGTTTATGGGGATGTCCTCGCGGATCTGTATACTAGCGATGAAACTTAATAAGTTCAGCCATTTCCACCATTTCCGACAATTAAGAAATAGAGGATGTGCAAAAGACTGGGTAACGTTATTCAGTTTCACCGGTAAATACCAAGTTACTCGCATTTCCCCAACGTTAAGTCTCAGTAAGTCTCCTGCCATATTTAACACCGAGAGACTGACCAGTATTTTTTTTTCGGCAAGATTTCCACCGCATTGCCACTAACCTCCCAACGCCTCGAGATAGTGTGGTAAGCGGAGTGTTACCTGGAAAATGACGCGCGGTAAACTCTACGGTCAGGGCCAGCCACGTTTTCATTACTCGCCGGCTCCCGTGGTGGACAATGCATTCTCCTGGAGCTTCAGCACATGCCATCGTCTTTGCTCATACACGTAGTTCCCCTTTCGAGTCGCTCCCTCAGTTTCTCTTTTTAGGTTGAAATGGTTTACTTTAGTGCGGTTTTAGGAACTCTTGCGAAAAATGGTGATGATATGTAAAATTGGTATAACTTTTCGGAGCTTTTCTTTTACTTAAACTGGTCATAATGCCTTTAATTTTTGTTTTACTGATTTTTTTATAAGTAGTTGTGACTTTTACAATCACCGCTAAGTCTAATTGGGCTACTTATAACTGTCTAACCTATATAAGAGATATTTTACAGTGATATTTAAAATAGATATAACCTTTCGGAGCTTTTCTCTTAATTAAACTCGTCATAATGTTTTTAATTTTTGTTTTACTGATTTCTTATAAGTACTTGTGACTTTTATAATCACTGCTAAGTCTAATTGGGCTACTTATAACTGTCTAACCTATGTAAGAGGTGAGCTAAAACTAACAATATAGAAACAGATAGCACGACAGCATATGTAGTTGTAGTATTTGTAGCAGTTGTTATAGAAGTAGCCGAAGTAGTAGCTGTAGAATATGTAGTGGTAGCAATAGTTCCATATCTCACACCGCATTATATAAGAGGTGGACTAAAACAAATAATATAGAAACAGGTAGCACAAGAGCATATGTAGTAGTAGTATTTGTAGCAGTTGTAATAGAAGCAGCAGTAGAATATGTAGTGGTAGCTGCCAGTAGTTCCATATCTCACACTGTTATAAAAGAGGTAGACTAAAACAAATTATATAGATACAGGTAGCACTAGAGCATATGTAGTAGTAGTATTTGTAGCAGTTGTTATAGAAGTAGACGCAGTAGCATATGTGGTAGCCGTGGTTCCATATCTCACACCGTCGTTCCTCCCATCCCCTTTAAACTCCGCAACGCAAGAGTCTCCCAACACAACAGAGAGACGCACAAAAAAGGTGACTTCCCGGAGTAATATCCCAGCGCTGCCACCATTGTAACGGCCTTGCATCTCATCCCTGGTTCACCGCGCGCACCTTCCCTGTCTGTACCTTGGGACTTATCAGCACCTCTACGTTTTTCATCATACCTTCATGCCTAATACCCTCGCTTCATTATATCAGAAAAGGTGACTTCCCGGAGTAATATATCCCAGCGCTGTCACCATTTTATCAGCCTTGAATCTCATCCCTGGCTCACCGCGCGCACCTTCCCTTTCTGTACCTTGGGACTTCTCAGCACCTCTACGTTTTTCATCACACTTTCATGCCTGATACCCTCGCTTCATTATATCAGAAAAGGTGACTTCCCGGAGTAATATATCCCAGCGCTGTCACCATTTTATCAGCCTTGCATCTCATCCCTGGTTCACCGCGCGCACCTTCCCTATCTGTACCTTGGGACTTCACAACACCTCTACGTTTTTCATCATACCTTCATGCCTGATACCCTCGCTTCATGATACCCATCGTGCAAAATCTCGGAAGCTTTAATAATTTCCCCAGCAAAATCAATAGAAAAATGAATGAATAAAAAAAAAAAAAGAATGAACATACCCAAAAAAATACTGAGAGGTGGAAAAATCTTGGACATTTTTTTTTTTTTTTACAGCTAAGGAGACAGTTCAAGGGCGTAAAGAAAAATATACTTACTCTTCATTATATTTTTCTTTCCTTATTTATTACCTTATACTATTATTACGTATTTTTACTTTATTTTTATTACCTTATCCTCCATTATATCTGCCTTTAATTTTCCATCCTTCACCATACGTCACTCAACACAGCCTGATCTTTTAGTGTTCATTCTCAACCTTCTCCACCATTCCTTCATCTTCCCTCACCACATCCTTCCTCTCCTCCTTCATCCCTGCAGATAACCAAATACCACTCCCACCTCTCCTATCCTAAACACACACTCCCACCTCGCCTTCATCCAGCCTGCCTGCCTGCCTGCCTGTCTGCCCGCCCGCCGGTGCTAATGGAATAAGTCTTGTTTTTCCTCTGGTCTCGTCCCCTGCCAGGAGTGACGGGCCAGTAGTCATGTTTTTCGAGTCTCCTGGAAACCCTGCGTGCCTGTTGATGCTCCTGCTCCTCCTCTTCCTGCTGATCCTCTTCCTCCTCCTCGTCCTCCTCCTCCTCTTGCTCCTGCTCCTGTGCGAAGAGTGACTAGAGTAAACAAAAGCGGATACTGTTTTGTTCTGTTTTGGGCGACGATGAGATGGCTTTGCGTATGTGTTTTTATGTGTTTGTGTGTGTTTGTTTACTTATCTTGGGCTTAGTTCAGGTGTATGTTGCAGGGAGTTTTGTTTGTTGTTTGTTTTGTTTGTTTTCTCGTTGCTGTTTTTTGTTTTTTGGAGGTGTAATTAGGTTGTTTGTTAGTGTTTTATTGTTGTTGTTGATGTTGTTGTTTGAGATGTTGGAATTCCTCTTCATTCCAATCAGGTCTTGTGTGATGTGTGTTTCTTGATAATTTTCGTCGTTTCAGTAATTTGTGGGTTTTGTAAGTCTTTGTCAATCCAGTCAGATGTGTGCCGAGTGTGTTAATTAATATTCTATCCCCATTGCAGTCAGGTATGTGGTGTGTGTGTGTGTGTGTAAATTTATCGCCATTCCAGGTAATAAAGATGGAATGTGAACTAGCTTAATTAGAGTATATATATTGCTACTAATTATGCAGACTTTAATTAGAAAACGAAATACTGAAAACACACACACACACACACACACACACACACACACACACACACACACACACACACACACACACACACACACACACAGACACGAGCACCCACGCCTAACCTACCCTAACTTAAGCTAACCTAACCTAACCTAACAACCTAACTTAAGCTAACCTAACCTAACCTAACAACCTAAC
>NC_066528.1:16920668-16923168 GCF_024679095.1 Eriocheir sinensis | reverse complement strand
TTTTCTTCCTCTTCCCTTCCCATCCCTTCCCTGCCCTTCTCTTTCCTTCCCTTTCCTTCCCTTTCCCTCCAATCCCTTTCATTCCAGTCCCTTCCCTTCCCTTCTTTTCCTTCCTCTTCCCTTCCCATCCCTTCCCTGCCTTTCTCTTTCCTTCCCTTTCCTTCCCTTTCCCTCCAATCCCTTTCATTCCAGTCCCTTCCCTTCCCTTCTTTTCCTTTCTCTTCTCTTCCCTTACCTTCTCTTTCCCTCCAATCCCTTTCATTCCAGTTCCTTCCCTTCCCTTCTTTTCCTTCATCTTCCCTTCCCTTTCCTTCCCATCCCATCCCATCCCTTCCCTGCCTTTCTCTTCCCTTCCCTTCCCTTCCCTTTCCCTCCGATCCCTTTCATTCCAGTCCCTTCCCTTCCCATCTTTTCCTTCCTCTTCCCTTCCCTGCCTTTCCCTTCCCTTCCCTTCCCTGTTCAGTACTTGAGTGTAATGACCTGTTCTTTACCTTCACCTAAACGGTCTCTTCTTCTTTTCCTTAATCTTTAAATTCCAAGTTATTATCACAAATGTCTTCTGATCTTAATCCCCAAATGACTTACTCTCTCTTCGTCTTGCTCTCCTTTCTTCAACCTCTTTTGTTCTCCCAAGTTTTTTTTTGCTTCGTTTCTTCTCGTTACTCTGTTCGGTTTTCTTTGCCTGTTGTTTTCCTCTATCGTTTGTTTGTTTGTTTTTGTCTGGTTCCTTGTTTTCTTCCCCGCTTGGTTTCCGTCTCTGGCTCTCCGAATGATTAACCGCTTGACGTAAATATTAAAAGTACGTTATCGGGTGTCTTTTTTTTGTAGCAAGAAGTTGTTATATACTATTGATCAAGCTAACGTTATGTATGGTGGTGCTGGTGGTGGTGATACTGGCTGGCGTAGAAGATAGATGTGGTGATGATAGTGTTGATAGTGTCGGTGATGATGGCAGTATGAGGGTGATACCGGCTGGCGTAGAAGATAGATGTGGTGATGATGGTGTTGATAGTGGCGGTGATGATGGCAATATGGTGGTGGTGGCGGTGGGATAGGAAGGGGATGTTATGGAGAGAGAGAGTGACAAACTTTTTAAACTTTTCATTCAGGGAAGTTAGAACCATTTTTACATATATTCATTGCACACCAGAAAATAATGAACAAAAATAAATAACTCACCATACTCACACTAGCTACATAAATAAACGCATAAGTAAACAAATAAACAAAACAAAGATAAAAAAAACATACTATCTAACACCATATGCATGAAACCAACGACACACCGATTTTCACATATATTCATTGCACCAGAAAATAATAAACAAAATAAATAGATAAAATGACTAACCATACTCACACTAGCTACATAAGTAAACAAATAAACAAAACAAAGCTAAAAATCACGCTGTCTAACACCATATGCATGAAACTGGCGACTCTCACGAACTTGCCACGCGGGAAGGAGAGCAGATCCAATTCCTCCCGTGACACTACTTAGCGGAGGAAGGCGAGCCCGATAACCCAATAGCGGCGTGTGGTGAAGACATTAGGCCGAGCACGTGAAGGGGCGAGGCTGGGAAAGGTGAGGGAGGACGCGAGCTTACCTGAGAGAGGGTGAAGAAGTTGAAGAAAATGAGACACAGGTGAGAGGGGTGAGGGAAGGAGAGAGGGAGTGAAGAGTTGGAGGAAGGGAAGATTTGGAGGAGAGGCAGAGGTGGAGAGATTGAGGGAGAACGCAAGGTTACCTGAGAGAATGTGAAGAAAATTAAACACAGGTGAGAGGGGTGAGGAAAGGAGGGAGGGAAGGAAGGGATGGAGGGAGGGAAGAGGTGGAGGGATAGCGAGAAGGGAGGGAAAAGTGGGAGGGAGTTAGAGGGAAGGAGAGAGGATGCGAGGGAGGGAAGAGGTGGAGGAAAGGAAGAGGTAGAGGGATAGCAGGAAGGGAGGGAAAAGTGGGAGGGAAGTAAAGGGAAGGAGAGAGGAAGAGAGGGAGAAGTGGAAGGGAGGTAGAGGAAAAGAGAGAAAGGGATGATAAAATGTGACAAATAAATGAAAGAAGGAAAAATAAAGATAGGAGAGAAAGAAAGAAAAAAAGAAAGGAAGAGGAAAGAGAAGCCAAGAAAACAAGAGGAAAGGACATAGAGAAGGATAGCGATGTCTTGATGAGGTTCAGAAAGATTATATCATTTTATTTATTTACTTTTTTATTTAGGTTTTGCGGCGAAAATTTAAACAGATCATTCGTAAAAACCCAGACCTGAAAATGTTATAGCTGTTGTTGTTGTTGTTGTTGTTGTTGTTGTTGTTGTTGGTGGTGGTGGTGGTGGTGGTGGTGGTTGGTGTTGAAGGATATAGATGTGGTGATGATGGTGGTGGTGATGGTGGTGGTGGTGGTGGTGGTTGCATGTCTTACTCGAATCAATCTTGAAAGACGTTTTTGTGGACTGAGGGGAATTACCTCCTCCTCCTCCTCCTCCTCCTCCTCCTCTTCCTCTTC
>NC_066528.1:16900668-16910668 GCF_024679095.1 Eriocheir sinensis | reverse complement strand
ACTAAAGTGGTCTGTCGTGAATAAGAGACGAGCTATGACGAAGAAAATACAAGTGTGTAGCGTCACGGCGGACATGTGAGTGAGGGAGGGTGCAGCCAATCACAGGAGCCGTAACAAACGCTGCCTAGGCGCCGGATGAACAGGCTCCGTCAACAGACTATAGTTGCTGTGAAAGTGGACATAAAAGTGTAGCATCTGTGTTCCGTGTTCTGCATGCACCAGATTGCGTCCTTTTGTTTATTGATGGTATAGTGCTCGCTGCGGCTAGACGGTTAGTTCAGCTGTGAAAATTAACGGGCCTTCTCTCTCTCTCTCTCTCTCTCTCTCTCTCTCTCTCTCTCTCTCTCTCTCTCTCTCTCTCTCTCTCTCTCTCTCTCTCTCTCTCTCTCTCTCTCTCTCTCTCTCTCTCTCTCTCTCTCTCTATCTATCTGTCTATCTATTTCCTTAATTTTGCTCCTTTCTTCCTTTCTCTTTATCGTTTGCTTCTTTTCCTTCTTTATTTCTCTTTCTTTCTTATTTTCTTTATTTTAACTTCCCTCCCTCTCTCTATCTATCTATATCTTTCTATCTCCCTGTGCAAATAAAAGTCTGTTACCTCCATTAACTTGTACGACCCGGAGTGCAAATTCGACCCCGGAAAGGAATATCACCAAGCCACGTCTGTTTGTAAGGCAGTAATACATATAGACATACATTCTACCCATCTACAGTACGTGATAGCCGGATATATTAGACGTCAGGCACTGAGGTATATTGGTATCATGTAGGTGTTTATGTGTGTGTGGATATGCCTGTGTATGTATTAGTGCGTTACGTGTGTGTGTCTGTGTGTGTGTGTGTGTGTGTGTGTGTGTGTGTGTGTGTGTGTGTGTATGGTTGAGAGGAAATGTGTAGATATTTGACACACGCTATCTTCCTTTTTTTTACCTATATCCAAATAGTAATGTAAAGAGAATTGACATAGTTATCTTTCTGTTTTCTATCTCTAAATGGCAAAGTGTAGAGAACTGACATACTGATCTTTGTTTTCTGTTTTGCGTTGTTTATGTCAGTCAGTCAATCAGTGTCTGTCTTTTTTTTTTTTTTTTTAGTTTTGCGTCTTCATTTTCTTCAACAATCTTGCCTCTAATATATGTTGTGGGGTAAACATCATAAATTTGTCCTCCTCCTCCTCCTCCTCCTCCTCCTCCTCCTCCTCTGATGCACTTTATTGCTTAGCTTGTTGGATAAGCTCTTCCCGTCCTCCCCTTCTCTCTCTCTCTCTCTCTCTCTCTCTCTCTCTCTCTCTCTCTCTCTCTCTCTCTCTCTCTCTCTCTCTCTCTCTCGATGCGTCTCCCCTCATTGAGAGAGAGAGAGAGAGAGAGAGAGAGAGAGAGGGAAAATATTGGAGGAGGTGAAGGTTAAACGAAGCAGAAACTTCCCGAAGAAAAGTACAAAGTGAAAGAAAGGTAAAGGAGGAGGAGGAAGAAGAAGAAGAAGAAGAAGAAGAAGAAGAAGAAGAAGAAGAAGAAGAAGAAGAAGAAGAAGAAGAAGAAGAAGAAGAAGGAGAAAGACATAGAAAGAGAAAAAAAAGGAAAAACTGAAAAAGAAAAAAGAAAGAGAGAAAGAGAAGAAAAGAAAGAGAGAAAGACAAAAGAAAAAAAGGAGGAAGAGAAAGAAAAAGAATAAGAGTAAGAAAAAGAAAATATAGAAAAAAATAAAACTAACAATAAAAAAAGAGAAAGAAGAAAAGAAAAAAGAAAGAGGAAGAGGAAGAGGAGGAAGAAGAGGAGGAGTGTGGATTAGGGGCTACGTTCCCGCCCTCTCCATTTCCAGGAACACAGTGGCGCGACTCCTTTATTTGCCTTGTGGTCACGCCAACCTCACGATCGGACGAGCTGGCAGCCTTTCCACGTGTCACCTAAAAACCCACTCATTAGCAAGTATACGAAACAGGTGGTCCACAATGACTTATGGTATCAGCGTTTTCCACGGCACTAGAATCGTAAAAATCACCAAACTGCTTTTTATTACTTGCTTTTAGGTTTACATTTGTCCATCAGCGTCATTCTCAGCACTATGATCGCAAAAACACCTTTCACCTTCACTACCTCTCTATTCACTCCCTCATTCCTCATCCTTTCTCCTTCCTTCTCTCACCTTCTCTCTCCTTCCCTCCCTTCTCTCACAGTTTTCCTCTTCTCCCTCCTCCAGTTTCCCTCTCCTCTGCTGATATCTATAATGTTGAATGGAGTAAGTGGAGGAAGGAAGATTGCAAAATAAATATATGTACAAAATCGAGGCACTTTTTATATTTTTTCTTATAGGTTTACATTCGTTCATCAGCGTCTTCGACAGCACTAGGGTCGCAAATAACACCAAACAGCCTTTTATTTTTTTTCTTATAGGTTTACATTTGGCCTCGTTCTTTTTTTTTTCTTTCTTTTTTATGATATTGTTTTTTGCCCTTGAGCTGTCTCCCTTGCTGAAAGAAAAAAAACGTGGCATAGGCCTAAGTTAATTTCCTCTTCTAAAAGCTATTGGATCGAACGTTATAGATACAAAGTGATTGGCGGTTCTAGTCCTTTGCAGCACTAATAGTCTTGCTTCTGTAATCTTTCTTATGGTTTCTACGTTTTTCACAGCACTAGAATTACAAAAACCACCAAGCCACTCTTTTATACGGTTCACATCACATTACATAACATTACATTACATAATTCAAAGGGTTAAGTGTACGGAGATAAGCACAGCCGCCACGCGTAGCTCTAGCGTATGCCCCGACTATTATATTACATGACGATATAAATTAATTTGCTCTCCTGAAAGCTGTTTGATCAGTCGCTATAAATACAAAGATATCGGCCGTTCTTATCTCTCTCAGCACTAATACCCTTGTCTCCGTAATCTAATATATTCCCAAATGTAATATTCTTTCAATGTCGTCCGTCGCTCCACGATTTTCAGCGATCCGGTAATGCCGTTATGACCAGACAAAAGCCTAAAATCCTTCATCGTAATACATCCGATTATAAGATTAAAAAAAAATGTAATTAGAGGATATATTATGTTGCTAATTAGACTCACCGGACAAAGAAAGCTATTAAGTGTTTAAAATGTGCGTAAAAAGTGCATGTTCGCTGCTGTGTTATGAGGGAATTAGTGATTTGCTGCACAGTTTCCGCCATTGTAAAATAAAGAAAAAAAATAAAAAGCAGAAGGCGCAATGTAGTGAACGGGCAATAAAATCCATGATACAGCTTGCACGTTCACTGGGGTAATTAATATCTCCGCTGGGTTATGAGGGCGGGAGTGATTTAGTGCGCAGTATGAACTATCGTAAAATCAAAGCAAAATTAAAGAACATGAGACACAGCGTACTGGGAAAGGCAAGGGAGTGAAATATGTGAAGAAGTAAGTGAAACGTGATAGTCCGCGACCGTAGACTTTCACCAGATGACAGACGGTTTTAACACTTCCGATACTGTCATCATTACTACTTCTACTGCTTCTCTCACTACTACTACTACTACTACTACTACTACTACTACTACTACTACTACTACTACTACTACTACTACTACTACTACTACTACTGGGTCACTGAAGTCCTTGAAAAGTTGTAATGTGTTGTTCATCAGACAGAGTGCGGCGGCGAGGGAGAGGGAGCGTGGAAATGGAGTGAGAGGTGAAGGGTGAGAGAGAGAGAGAGAGAGAGAGAGAGAGAAAAGTGCAACGAGGTGTAAGTTGGGAATGAAAGAGTGTGAAAGGGGTTATGTAGTATCTCTCTCTCTCTCTCTCTCTCTCTCTCTCTCTCTCTCTCTCTCTCTTCAGAATTTCACCCTTTTATCTGCCTTAGTCATATATAAATCACCATTCTTATTTCTTCTCTTTTATTCTATTTCTCTTCTTTATTCCTTCTCTCCCTTATTCCTGTTCGTAAATGATATCTCTGGACTTTTCTGTTTTATCTCATTCTGTATTTCTTCTTTGTTTTTGTTTTCTTTCCTTTTTTGTTTTTCTCTGTTTTATTTGTTTTTTTCCTCTTTTGTTTTTCTGTTTTGTTTGTTTTTGTTTTCTTTCCTCTTTTGTTTTTGTTTTGTTTTTGTTTTTTTTCCTCTTGTTTTTCTGTTTTGTTTGTTTTTGTTTTTTTCCTCTTGTTTTTCTCTGTTTTGTTTGTTTTTGTTTTCTTTCCTCTTTTGTTTTTCTCGTTTTTTTTTCCTCTTGTTTTTCTGTTTTGTTTGTTTTTGTTTTCTTTCCTCTTTTGTTTTTCTCTGTTTTGTTTGTTTTTGTTTTCTTTCTCTCATTCTTGTCTCTTCCTTTTATTCCCCTCTACCTTTTGATTCCTATTTTCTTTCATTTATGTAATTTATTTTTTTATCTTAACTTTTTTTCTTCCTATTATTCTTTTTCTTATAATTTTTCTTCTACTCTTCTTTTATCATCTTTCTTTATTCTTATTCCTTAATCATCATCTTTACTAGTTTGTCCTTTCTTTTCGTTTTTTCTTTCCTATTTTTCTTTTTTTCCGTTTCTTCTTTATTTTTCCTTAACTTCCATTTCTTTCTCCTTTCTTTCCCTTCTCGATTTTTACCTTCCTCCTCCTCCTTCTTTCTCTTTCTTCATCCTTTCATTCACTTCTCAATATTTCCGTCTTCCTCCTTTTTCTTCCTTTCTTCCTCTCATTTCGTTCTTAATTTTACTATCCTCCTCCTCCTCCTCCTCCTCTCTTCTCTCTTTCTTCCTCTTCCCCTCGTTCTTCATTCTCCTTCATTCCACATTCTCCTCAACCTTATCTTTCACCCTCTCTCCTCCTCCTCCTCCTCCTCCTGCCACTTCTTTTTCCTCCTCCTCGTTCTTCATTCTCCTCCATTCCAAATTCTCCTCCTCAACCTCATCTTTCACCCTCTCTCCTCCTCTCCTCCTCCTCCAATGTAGCGTCTCATGCAACCAAATTTTCTCTTCAGCAGGCAAAAAATCCTCCTCCATAACCTTCCTCTCACGGCAATATTTCTCTAAAGGCTTCACCGAATATTTTTAATGTTTTTATGTTCCTCTCAATCCACCCTCACGACCACCATCACCCACCCTCGTAACCCCACTTCTTCATCCCCACCCTTTCCTCACCCTCTCCTCACTTCCTCAGTAATCCACACGGCTTCCACCTCTATTATATTTTCGCTACGGGTTTGCATACCTCATTCTTTATCCTGACCCCAAAGCCTCATTCCCAAGGCAGGATTTGAGGGCACACGGTTTTCTTTCGTTTTCTTCTGGTTGATATTTTTTTCAAGGGTGGCTTTGTTATTTTTAGGTCTGGTTTGGTTGAATGTTTTTTTTTTTTTTTTGTGTGTGTGTGTGTCCCTTAAATTCCATAATCATTGCCAAAAGGAAGGGATTGAGAGGAGGGAGTGAGAACAGGGAAGGGAAGGGATAAGAAGGGAAGGGAAGGGAAGGGAAGAGAAGGGAAGGAAGGGAAGAGAAGGGAAGGGAAGAGAAGGGATGGGATGGAATTCGAATGGAAGGGAAGGGAAGGGTAGAAAATGAAATGAAATGAAAGGAAAGGAAAGGGGAGGGATGGAAAGGGATGAAAAGGAGTCGGAAAGGGTAGGACGGTGAATAGGAAAATGAGAATGAAAAGGATGAAATAGGTTAATGAGTTATGGGCTGTGAATAAAGGAAAAGGGAGAAAGAAAAGGAACACTAAGGAGAAGAACGAAGGAAGAAGATAAGAAAGACGAGAAGCAAGAGAGAAAGAGGAAAAACCGAATGTAACCAAGAAAATAGAATAAGAAAGAGAGAATAATACGGTTTGTGGAGGAAGGGAAAATGCGAGAAGAAAGAGGAGGGGGAGAAGGAAATGAAGAAAGAAGATTAAAACGAAATAAGTGAAAAGAAATATACACTCAGAATAATTTGATTAGGAACAGAGGAAAGAGGAGAGAAGGGGTGAGGAGGAGGAGGAAGAGGAGGAGGAGGAGGAAAGGCACAAAAAGAATGGAAGGGGAAGCAAGAGGGTTCGAAAATAGAGAAATGAAGAGGAGGAGGAGAAGGAGGAGGGAAAATTGAATAAAATTGTGGAGAAGGAGAGCGAGAAATATAACTGAATTAGGAGGAGGAGGAGGAGAAGGTGGAGGAGGAAGAAGAAAAAGAGGAGGAAAAAAGAAAAAAAATGGAAGAGGTGGAAGAGGAGAGTTAAGAAAAGAGATGAAGAAGGAGAAAGAGGAAGAGGAGAAGAAAAAAATAATTAGGAGGAGGAAGAGGACGAAAATGAGGAGAAAAGAAAAGAAAAAAAAGCAGAAAAGATGGAAGAGGAGAGTGAAGAAAAGAGAAAGAGAGAAGGAAAGAGAAGGAGGAAGAGGAGAAGAAAAAAATAGATGGAAAAGGACGATGAAAAAGTGGAGGAAAAAGGTAAACAAAAAGAAAAGATGGAAGAGAAGAGTGAAAGAGAGAGAAAGAAAAAGAGGAAGAGAAGAAAAAAATAATTAGGAAGAGGAGGACGAAAAAGAAGAGAAAAAAAGATTGAAAAAATAGAAAAGGTGGGAGAGGACAGTAAAGGAAAGAGAGAAAGAGAAGGAAAGAGAAAAGAAGGAAGAGGAGGAAACACAGATAAGCTGAAATGGATGATAATAAAAGAAAAAAAAGAAGGAAAAAGAAAAAAGAAGCGATACAGACTGCGCGAAGAGGCCAGGAGGAGGAGGAGGAGGAGGAGGGTGGATCGAAGGGGGAACTCCTATATAGTTGCTTTTAGTTAATTGAAATGAGTCGTACACTACTTCCTTCATTATCACGACTCCACCACCACCTCCACCACCTCCACCACCACCACTGACTTCACTCACTCGCCCTGGTTGTGGTGGTGGTGGTTGTGTTATGTAATGTGGTGGTGGTGGTGGTGGAGATGATGGTGGTGTTGATAAGAAGTGTTACCTGATTGAGTGGTGGTGGTGATGGTGGTGGTTGTGGTTGTGGTGGTTGTGGTGGTTGTGGTGGTGGTTGTGGTGGTGGTGGTGGTGGTTGTGGTGGTTGTGGTGGTGGTGGTGGTGATGGTGGTGTCTGTCTGTTCTTCAATTGTTTTAATTTTAATATTTGCTTCTTTTTTTTCTTTTTTATTTATCTGTTGTTGTTTTATTTCGTCAGTTCCTCAATTTTCTTCTTTTTCTTTCTTTTCTTTTTCTTTTCTTTGTTTTTGTTTTTGTTTCTTTGTCTGTTCTTTTTTTTCATGTTTATTTTTATTTATTTTTTTTCCATTTTTTTCAGCAACGCATTATTATTATTATTATTATTATTATTATTATTATTATTATTATTATTATTATTATTATTATTATTATTATTTGTTGTTGTTGTTGTTTTTGTTGTTGTCGTCCAAATTAATGTTCTTTCCTTCACCTCCTCTTCCTCTTCTTTCGCTCCTTTCTCCCTTTCCTCCTCTTCCCTCTCTCCTCCTCTTTCCTTCCTCTCCTTTCTCCTCTTTCCTCCCTCTCCTTTCTCCTCTTTCCTCCCTCTCCTTTCTCCTCTTTCCTCCCTCTCCTTTCTCCTCCTCCTCTCTCTCCTTTCTCCTCCTCCTCTCTCTCCTTTCTCCTCCTCCTCTCTCTCCTTTCTCCTCCTCCTCTCTCTCCTTTCTCCTCCTCCTCTCTCTCCTTTCTCCTCCTCCTCTCTCTCCTTTCTCCTCCTCCTCTCTCTCCTTTCTCCTCCTCCCTCCTCTCCCCTGCTCCTCCCTCTCCTTTCTCCTCCTCCTACCTCTCCTTTCTCCTCCTCCTCTCTCTCCTTTCTCCTCCTCCTCTCTCTCCTTTCTCCTCCTCCTCTCTCCTTTCTCCTCTTTCCTCCCTCTCCTTTCTCCTCTTTCCTCCCTCTCCTTTCTTCTCCTCCTCTCTCTCCTTTCTCCTCCTCCTCTCTCTCCTTTCTCCTCCTCCTCTCTCTCCTTTCTCCTCCTCCTCTCTCTCCTCTCTCCTCCTTTTTCTTCCCTTCCTAATTTTCTTCTTCGCCTCCCAGACAATCAACTTTTTCTTCTCCATCTCCTTAACTTGTCTGATTGAGTATTTTTTTCCCTGATACTTTTCTTTTCATTTTCATTTGCAATTACTTTTTCTTCTTTTTCTTCTTTTCTTTCTTTAACTGGAATTACTTTTTTTTTGTTTTAGGTTTGTTTGTTTGTTTGTTTGTTTGTTTCAGTCTGTAAGTGTATTTGTTTATAAGGTGATCTGTTACATTTCTCTCTCTCTCTCTCTCTCTCTCTCTCTCTCTCTCTCTCTCTCTCTCTCTCTCTCTCTCTCTCTCTCTCTCTCTCTCTCTCTCTCTCTCTCTCTCTCTCTTAAATATTATATAGTTTATTGCTCCTCCTCCTCCTCCTCTTCCTCCTCCTCCTCCTCATTTGTCCTCACCTATGTATCGCTTCTAAAATCACTCGTTCCACCTTTCATCATTTATCTCTTTCTTTCCTCTCTTCATTCACTTCTACTCTTCCTCCTCCTCCTCATTCTCTTGTTCTCCTCCTCCTCTTCCTCCTCCATTTTCACCTACTCTGTCACTTCTAAGATCACTCCTTCCACTATTCATCATATTTCTCTCTCTCTTTCCTTTCTCTCCCTTCAATCCTTCCTCAACCACTACGTTACCTCCTTCCATTTCCTCTCCTCTCCATTCCTCCTCTATGCTCTGTAGTCCTACCTTCCTTTCTCTCCCCCTCCTCCCTTCCCTCCATCCCTCAGTCTCATCTCCCTCCTCGCAGCCTCCCTCTCTCTCTCTCCCTCCCTTAATCTGGACATATGACTGCTGGGAATATGAGACGACAGATGGAGATTAACTTATGGCTGAGATGAGTTTTCTTGCACCTCACGAGACTAAGATTATGTAGGAGTTGTTTTGTTTTCTTGCATAGATAAAAAAAGTGAAGGGGAGTAAGGGAAAAAGAAGACAGGAAGAAACAGAGGAGAGGATAGAGAGAGGGAGGGAGGGAAAGAGAGAGAAGAAAACAGGTTAGTGAGGTAGAAGAGAGGAGATAAAGAGTAAAATAAAATAAAAGGAGAGGAGAAAATTCAGACTAAAAGGAAAGTAGAAGAGAGAGAAGAGGAAGAGAGAGAGAGAATGGATGGATGGTTAATTGAAAGGGCTGGGAAGGGAAGGGAAAGGTATGGAAGGGGTGGAATTGAAGTTTTTTATGGATTTGTGGTTGAGTCTGGTTGTGGTTGTCATCCATCTACCTCTGTCCTTATTAATGCATCCACCACCACCCTCCTTCCTTCCTTCCTTCCTTCCTTCACTTTTTTTTCCTCCTCTTTCTTTTTTTATAGTATCTACCTTCTCTTCTTTCTCTAATCAATCTTTTTTTTCAGTATCCGTTTCTCCCTCTTTCTCTTCTTCCTTCCTTCCTTCACATTTTCTTTCATTTCCTCCTCTTTCCTCTTTCAGTATCTACCTCTTCTTCTTTCTCTTCTCTTCTCTTCCTTCTCCTCTAATCAATCTTTTATTCAGTATCCGTTTTTCTCTCTTTTTCTCCTTCCTTCCTTCCTTCACATTTTCTTTCATTTCCTCCTCTTTCCTTTTTCAGTATCTACCTCTTCTCTCTCTTCTCTTCTCTTCCTTCTCCTCTAATCAATCTTTTATTCAGTATCCGTTTCTCTCTCTTTCTCTTCTTCCTTCCTTCCTTCACATTTTCTTTCATTTCCTCCTCTTTTCCTTTTTCAGTATCTACCTCTTCTTCTTTCTCTCCTCTTCTCTTCCTTCTTCCCTAATCAATCTTTATTCAGTATCCTTCTATCTTTCTTTCTCTTCTTCCCTCCTTCCTTCACTATTTCTCTTTTCCTCCTTTCTTTTTTATTATCAACCTCTTCTTTCTTCTTTTCCTTCTCCTCTAATCACTCTTTTTTCAATATCCTTCTATCTCTCTTTTTCTCCTTCCCTCCTTCCTTGACCATTTCCCTCTCTCCCTCCTCTTCCTTTCCCTTTCGAAATTAATAACTTAAAAATGGTGATCTATACAGTTTACTACACCCAAAGTTTCCAGCGGCGTACTTTGCAA
>NC_066528.1:16838168-16895668 GCF_024679095.1 Eriocheir sinensis | reverse complement strand
GGGATGGGGAAGCGGTACAGGACAAACCCAACCTCCCTTTCTTCCTGTCTCCCTTTCCTTACCTTTGTCATCTCTCCCCTTTCCTCCCTTATTCCCCCTTTTTCTCCTTGCTATATATGAAGGATGTAGAGGGAAGGGGAGGGAAGGGGAGGAGAAGGGATGGGGAAGCGGTACAGGACAAACCCAACCTCCCTTTGTTTCTCTCTCCCTTCTCCCCTTTTCTCCCTTATTCCCCCTTAACCTCCTTTGTTTCTCTCTCCCTTCTCCCTTTCTATATGAAGGGGGGGGGGGGGGGGGGGAGGGAAGAGAAGGAGAAAGGGGGGGGGAAGCGGTACAACCTTTGTTTCTCTCTCCCTTCCCCTTTCCTTCTTCGTTTTCTCCTCCGTTTTCTGTGACTCGTGATTACTATAGTCTGCCCTCCGGCCCCACCCTGCTATCAAGGACTAGACGACCGGTCACTCATATACACGTTCATTTCTTCACCTGTCTCTCCAGGTAGATGTTTAGGCGTGACGCAGTTGGCCCTTGTCACGTACGCGCGCACACACACATACGCACATACCTGGATATACCTGTTGTTTCTGGTTTTGTTTTTGTTTTTGTTTTCTTTTTGCGATCTTGTTCACACGTACTGTAAGGTTTTATAGTGTGCACATATTGACATAGTTACCCTTAAGTGTGTGTGTGTGTGTGTGTGTGTGAGAGAGAGAGAGAGAGAGAGAGAGAGAGAGAGAGAGAGAGAGAGAGAGAGAGATTCTGCCTGTTTACTGTCCTTCCGTGTCTGTCTATTTGTCTGTCTGTCTGTCTGTCTGTCTGTCTGTCTGTCTGTCTTTATTCCTGTTTGCATCTTTCTTTGTCTATGTCCATGTCTGTTTGTCTTCGTCTGTCTGTCTGTCTGTTTGTCTGTTTTGGTCTTTCTACGTCTGTCTGTCTGTCTGTCTGTCTGTTTTGGTCTTTCTACGTCTGTGTCTGTCTGTCTGTGTGTCTGTGTCTATTTTGGTCTTTCAACGGCTGTTTGTCTGTCTGTCTGTCTGTTTTGGCCTTTCCACGTCTGTCTGTCTTTGTGTTTGTCTGTTTTCTCTACTTTTTGTCTGTCTGTCTGTATACCAGTTTGTGTGTGTGTATTTCAACGGTCGCTGACTTGAGATAAATAAATATAATATAAATAACATTAATATTAAAACCACAATTCCCCTTTGAAATATATTGTTCCGTTCGCTCATTCATCTATTTTAAAACCATGTCTCACTCAGCACACCATTTCTGAGGTTCTGGAGTGAGAGGGAAAGCGCCCAACCTCACCAAGATTACACCTATTGAGCTTTTTTTTTGTTTTCTTTTGTTTTTGTTTACGTTCTGGTGTTGTGATGCCGCGTCCAGTCACTCTCGTTTAATCGTCAGTCATTCGTGTTGGTTAATCAGTCCCAGCCAATCAGGAGAGTTCTTTGTGCTGACGTCATAGTCCCCTCAGCCAATCACAGAGCTCATTGTGTCCTACGTCATAAGAAGTTGCCAATTAGAAGAATCCTTTCGGCCTTTCCTTCTTGTCTGCTTCTTCTTCTTCTTCTTCTTCCTCTTCTTCTTCTTCTTCCTCTTCTTCTTCTTCTTCTTCTTCTTCTTCTTCTTCTTCTTCTTCTTCTTCCTCCTCCTCCTCCTCATATATATCATCTGCACCCCCATATTTCATTTTCCACTAACTTTTTTTTCCTCTTTCCCCTAATTTCCTTTTTTTTCCTTTTCATTTCCTTTTTTTCCTTTTTCTCCTTTTTTCCTCTTTTTTTCCCTTTTCCTTTTCATTTCCTTTTTTTTCATTTTCCTTTTTTCTCCTTTTCATTTTTTTTTCCTTTTCATTTCCTTTTTTTCCTTTTTCTCCTTTTTTCCTCTTCTTTTTTCCCATTTCCTTTTCATTTCCTTTTTTTTCATTTTCCTTTTTTCTCCTTTTCATTTTTTTTCCTTTTCATTTCCTTTTTTTTCATTTTCCTTTTTTTTCATTTTCCTTTTTTTTCCTTTTCATTTTCTTTCTTTTCCTTTCTTTTCCATTTTTTTCCTTTTATCTTCCTCTTTCCCTTCATTTCCTTTTCTTTTATTTCTTCGATCCTTACATCCTTTCTCTTCTTTCCTCTTCCTGTTTCATTTCCAAGTTCTTCCTCCTCCTCCTCCTCCTTTTTTTCCTTCCTTTTCCCTTTTTTTCATGCATCGTCAGTTGGATGATTTTGACTTTCCCTTTTCATCTTCCTCCTCCTCCTCCTCCTCCTCCTCCTCCTCCTCCTCGTCTCGCCAACACACGGTACAGAGGAAGTTTTTTTTTATTTTACTTTTTTTCTCTCAACTCTTCCCTTGATCACGACGAGTCCTGGTTTCTCTGTCCTCCTCCTCCTCCTCCTCTTCTTCCTCCTCCTCCTCCTCCTCCTCCTCCTCCTCCTCCTCCTCCTCCTCCTCCTCCTGCTGTGTTTTGCCTTTGTCTCGTTTTCTTTATCCTCTCTGTCTGTTTTCTCCTGTTTGTCTCTGTCTGTTTGTCTTTCTCTTCTCTTTTTAACCCGTCTGTCTGTCTGTGTCCTGGTCTGTGTGTCTGTCTGTTCGTCTGTCTGTGTCTGTTTCTGTGTCTCTTTTCTTCTTTACCGCTTTCCTGTTTGTCTGTCTGTTTGTGTCTGTTTCTCTCTCTTCTTCTCTTCTACTCCCTGTTAGTCTGTCTGTTTCCTTAGTTTGGCTGTCTTTCACTGTTTGTCTGTCTGTCTGTGTCTGTTTCGTTTGTCTGTTTGTCTGTCTCTTCTATATCCCTTTAGTCTGTCTGTTTCCTGGTGTTTGTCTGTCTGTATTTCTCTCTCTCTCTCTCTCTCTCTCTCTCTCTCTCTCTCTCTCTCTCTCTCTCTCTCTCTCTCTCTCTCTCTCTCTCTCTCTCTCTCTCTCTCTCTCTCTCTTCTACCCTTTCAGTCTGTTTCCTGGATTGTGTCTGTCTTTCTGTGTTCGTTTCTGTCTGTCTGTCTGTCTGTCTATCTGTCTCTGTCTGTCTGTCTGTTTATCTGTCTGTCTGTCTGTCTGTCTGTCTGTCTGTGTCTGTGTCTGTGTCTGTCTGTCTGTCTTCTGTCTGTGTCTGTCTGTCTGTCTTCTGTCTGTGTCTGTCTGTCTGTCTGTGTCTGTTTGTCTGTCTGTCTGTCTCTGTCTGTCTGTTTGTCTGTCTGTCTTTGTCTCTGTCTGTCTGTCTGTCTGTTTGTTTTTTCTTCCTCCAATAGTTCTCGGAATACTCCTCAGAAACTCGCTTCCAGAATTTTGAGATCGAGGTAAAGTTTTTCTTGAATTAATTTTACGTTTTCTTTTTTTTCTTTGGTCTTGTCCCGTTTTACTTTCTTTTTCTTTTTTCTTTTTTTCTCTCTCTGGGCTGTGTTAGTAGTAGTTGTTGTTGTTGTTGTTGTTGTAGTTGTTTGGAGCTTTTATTAAACTTGGAGTCCAGCTTTTTTGGTATATTGTTTTAGAGTGTGTGTGTGTGTGTGTGTGTTATTGTGTGTGTGTTCTACCATGTGTTGTATTCTCTCTCTCTCTCTCTCTCTCTCTCTCTCTCTCTCTCTCTCTCTCTCTCTCTCTCTCTCTCTCTCTCTCTCTCTCTCTCTCTCTCTCTCTCTCTCTCTCTCTCTCTCTCTCTCTCTCTCTCTCTCTCTCTCTCTCATCGAGCTTGTTCTGTCTCTGGTCTCATTTCTTTTCTATTTTTGCTGCTTTGCTATTTTTTATTTTATTTCCCATCTTGTTGTTGTTGTTGTTGTTGTTGTTGTTGTTGTTGTGTTAAGCTGTTAATTACTTACTTATCTTAATCACCTTTTTATCATCATTTTCCTCCTTCACTAAATCATCGTTGTTATCATTATTATCTTCTCTTGTTGTTGTTGTTGTTGTTGTTGTTGTTGTTGTTGTTGTTGTTGTTGATGTTGTTGATGTTGTTGTATTTAGGGAAGAGTCAAGGTGAGGGAGAGGAAATGGACAGGTAACTCTTGAAAGGGAAAGGAAATACAGGTGTGATGATGGTGATGATGGTGGTGGTGATGGTGGTGAAGGTTGCAAGGTTATGGTGTTGTTGTTGTTGTTGTCGTTGTATTTGTTGTTAGTATTGGTGGTGAACGAAGTAGAAGGGATGGTGGTGATGGTGGTGGTGATGGTGGTGATCGTGGTGGTGATGGTGAATGTAGTGATGGTGATGATAGTGAATGCAGTGATGGTGATGATGGTGATGATGGTGGTAGTGGTGGGGGTGGTGATGATGGTGAATAGTGATGGTGGTGATCGTGGTGGTGATGGTGAATGCAGTGATGGTGATGATGGTGAATGCAGTGATTGTAGTGGTGATGGTGAATGCAGTGATTGTAGTGGTGATGGTGGTGGTGATGATAGTGGTGATGATGGTAGTGGTGGGGGTGGTGATGATGGTGAATAGTGATGGTGATGATGATGGTGATTGTGGTGATGGTGAATGCAGTGATGGTGATGATGGTGATGAACGAGTGAGTCTGAAAAAGAAAAAAAATAGTTGCACGCCTCCCTTTGCAGTTCCTACCCTTTCTCTTCCCCTTCTTCCTTTCCCTCCCTTTCCTCCCCTTTTCCCTTCCCATAGCATGTCCCCCCTTCTCCCCCCTTCCCCTCCCCTTGTTTCATGCTCCCTTTCCTTCCCTTTCCCCCTCCCCTTCCCTCCCTTTCCTCCCCTTTCTCTCTCCCTTAGCATGCCCTCCCTCCCCCCTTTCCCTCCCTTGTTTCATGCTCCCTTTCCTTCCCTTTCCCCCTCCCCTTCCCTTCCCTTCCCTTCCCTCTTCCCCTCCCATAGCACGCCTCCTTTCCCCCTTTCCCTCCCTTGTTTCATGCTCCCTTTCCTTCCCTTTCCCCCTCCCCTTCCCTCCCTTTCCTCCCCTTTCTCTCTCCCTTAGCATGCCCTCCCTTCTCCTCCCATTTCCCTCCCTTTGATTCATGCTTCCCTTTTCTCCCAACACAGCGCCCCCTTCCATCCATTTCTCCCTTCCTCTCCCTCCCTTTCCCCCTTCCCAGGTTCTTGCTCTCCCTTAACTCACCTTCCCTTCCTCCCCTTTCCTTCCCTTGATTAATACTATACCCCTTCTTCACCTAATCCAGCTCCTCCTCGTCCCCTCTCTTCCCATCCTCACCCCTTCCTCACTCCCCCTTAGCTCGCCTCCCCTCCCCCCCTTACCTCCCCTTGATTCATGCTTCCCACATCTTTTTGCATATTGCTTTTGGACATTACAGCACACACACACACACACACACACACACACACACACACACACACACACACACACACACACACACACACCTCGTCCAGCTCCCCCCTTCCCCTTCCTTCCCTTGCATCCCTACCCTTCCTCCCCTTCCCCTCCCCCCCTTCTTCCCCTTCCCTTCCCTTCCGCCCTTTGCATGGTGAGGTTGTAAGAGCCATGAACACACAGGCACGTCTCCCCTCCCTCTGTTCTCCCTTTTTATATTCTCCCTTATTCCTCCCTTTGTCATCCTCCCTTTATATTATCTCCCTTTCTGTGTTCTCCCCCTGAATGTTCTTCCTTAATCCTCCCTTTATTTGTTCTCCCTTTGAATGTTCTCCCTTAATCCCTCCCTTTATATTATCTCCCTTTCTATGTTCTCCCTTAATCCCTCCCTTTGTCATCCTCCCTTTACATTATCTCCCTTTCTATATCCCCCCTCCCCCTCTTTCGGTATGCTCCCCTCCCCTCCCTCTCCTTTCCCCCGCATCTTGCTCCAACGGGAATGAGAACGGGTTGGTATTGTTGTTATTATTATTATTATTATTATTATTATTATTATTATTATTATTATTACTTTTGTTATTTAGTGTTATCGTTATTCATTAGTTTCGGTTCTTGAAGGATTGGTTGACACGCCCACCACAGCATCTTGGAATCTCTTAATAATTAAATGCCTCGCCTGGTCCTCTGATGCTCCCCGATAAACGCCTTTTGCTCCCCATTGATTCTCCCTTTTTTTCCCTTTTTTCCTCCCCTGTAGAAATGGCTGATCTCCCTCCATATTGTTTCCTTTTGCTCCCCATTGATTCTCCCCTTTTCCCCTTTTTTCCTCCCCTATAGAAATGGCTAATCTCTTTCCATATTGTTTTCTTTTCCTCCCCAAGTGATTTCCTCCCCTGTAAAAATGGCTAATCTCCCCCATGTTGTTTCCTTTTGCTCCCCATTGATTCTCCCCTTTTCCCTTTTTTTCCTCCCCTGTTAAAATGGCTAATCTCCCTCCATACTGTTTCTTTTTTCTCCCCAAGTGATGGTCCTCTCCTTTTTTCCCCTTTTTTTCCTCCCCTGTAGAAATGGCTAATCTCCCTCACATTGTTTCTTTTCCTCCCCAAGTGATGGTCCTCCTCTTTTTCCCCCCTTTCTTTCTCCCCAATAATGTTCCTCCCTTCTTTCCCTTTTTCCCCCTTAGAAAAATTTAATCTCCCCAATAAACACCCTTTTTCTCCCCTTAGTGATGCTTCCTCCGCCTTTTTTTTCCTTTCTTTCTCCCCATAAAAAATTGTAATCTTTCCCCATATGTTTCCTTTTCTCCCCAGTGATGCTACCCTTCCCCTCTTTCCACCCTTAGCTAATCTCCCCTCTCCAAATTTTTCTTTTCTTTTCAAATTTCCCCTTTCAAACATTGTCTCCCCAGTAATACACCATTTTCTCCCCATTTTTCCCCTATAGAAAGATATCTCCCCGTATGTTTCCTATTTTCCATAGTTCCCCTTTTTAAGATTCTAACTCTCCCCAATAATATGCCTTTTCTCCCCAGTTTTCCTCTTAGTAAGCTCCCAAGTCTCACCCAGTAAACTCCCCATTCCCCTTTTTCCCTTTCTTCCTCCCTAGTGATGATCCTCCCCTTCTTCCCAGTCTTTCTCCCCTTTAGAAAAAAATAATCTCCCCATAATGTTTCTTTTATCTCCCCAAATTATGCTCCCCTTTTTCCCTTCCTTTCTCCCCTTTAGAAAAATATCTCCCCATATGTTTCTTTTTTCCATATTTTCCCCTTTTTAAAATTCTAACTCCCCAGTAATACGCTTTTTCTTTCTCCCTTTTTCCTCTTAGTAAGCTCCCCTTCCCCGGTAACGTATCTTTCCTCCCTCTCTCCCCAGTAATTCTCCCCTTCTCCCCTAACTAAAGCTTCCTCCTCCCCAGTTATGCTTCCCCTTCCCTTCACCCCTATAAAACACAATATCCTCCCCAGTTAACTCAGTCAGAATGCGCCAATTTCACCCCATCCCTTCTCTCCCCATGCACTGCCTACAAAGCACAGTATCGTAGGCCTGTAATCTCCCCTTCCCTTTAAATGTTCCCCAAATGCAGTGACCTTATCTCCCCAATGACCCCGGAACACCCCAACTTACTCACCCCTTCCCCTTCTCTCCCCATTCACTGTTTACGAAGCATATATTATCGTTGGTCTGTAATCTCCTCTTTCCCTTCAAATGTCTCCCCAGCTAAGTTAGCCTCCCCATGAATTTCAGAACGCCCCGACTTGTTCACCCCTTCCCTTCTCTCCCCACACACCCCACAAAGCACAGTATCGTAGGTCTGTAATCTCCCCTTTCCCCTTCTCCCCTTCCCTTCAAATGTCCAATCAGTTAAGTTAGTCTCCCCATCAGTTTCAGAGCACCCCTTCCCTTCCCTTCTCTCCCCATTCACACCCCACAAAGCACAGTATCGTAGGCCTGTAATCTCCCCTTTCCCTTCAAATGTCTACCCAATTAAGTTAGCCTCCCCATCAGTTTCAGAGCACCCCTTCCCTTCCCTTATCTCCCCAATCACACCCCACAAAGCACAGTATCGTAGGCCTGTAATCTCCCCCTTTCCCCTTCTCCCCTTTCCCTTCCCATCAGTTTCAAAGCACCCCTTCCCTTCTCTCCCCAATCACACCCCACAAAGCACAGTATCGTAGGCCTGTAATCTCCCCTTTCCCTCTCTCCCCTTCAAATGTCTACTCAATTAAGTTAGCCTCCCCATCACAACCTGCCTGTAATCTCCCCTTTCCCTCTCTCCCCTTCAAATGTCTACTCAATTAAGTTAGCCTCCCCATCACAACCTGCCTGTAATCTCCCCCTTTTCCCTCTCCTCCCCTTTAAATCCCCTTTCCCTTTAAATGTTCCCAAATGCAAGAGACCCCACAAAGAACTCACCAATGTTATACTCTTCACTAATTTCACCGCGTTCTCGTCCCCGCCTCGTCCGCAGCTCCGTCAGATCGCAGCGCAAGAACCCCAGGCGGACGCAGCTTCGGTAGGGACGCAGAGCAGTCAGCGGCAACGATCCAACTTCTTCCGAACGCAGTCTCGAGGTCAGGTGAGCGAATCATCCAGATACGACCCCCACCGAGCCAGCACCAACACGAACCTCGCCAACCAGGTACGGTGTCAGCCCCTCTTTGCCTGTATACGTGTTTGTTGCGTCTGCTGTAGGTGTGTGTGAGGGGTGAGGGCCGCAGCGTTCCCAAATTACCGTACTCATCGCATTGCATTGTCGGAGTTTCTGACCGATAACTATAGCAAAAAACACAAAAAGCATGATTAATAACAGGTTTTTACGGTAACTTTAATATTCTATCGTTGTTTGTGTGGTTGAGGCAGTCTTTGAGCCTAAAAATAATGATAAATGATGTTCGGAGTACGACAGTATGGCAACGCTGGGTGAGGGAGTATGTGAGTCAGCGTTTCCATGTTATCGTACTCAAAACATCACATTCATCAGTTCCAGGGCCCAAAACTCTCGTAGCCACAGAGATAACGCGATTCTAGGTGAAGTTATCGTTAAAACCGTTATTTGGTGTTTGTTTCCTATAGCTGTGAGTCAAAAAACGAATTATACGATGTGCTGAGTGGCTGAGTACGATAATGCTGAGTCAACGTTGCCAGATTGTCGTACTCAGACTCTTATATTTACCGACTTCCGACCTGAAAACTGTCTCGTGGACCCCAATAAGGAGATTCACTTATAATTATCGTTAAAATAGTTAATTCCTGATGTTTCTTGGCAATAGTTAGGCGTCAGAAACCGGAAAATGCTATGCTCTGAGTACGACAATCTGGCAACGGTGGGCTGAGTACGATAATTTGTTAACGCGGATGTGAGTGTGAGTGAGACGTGGCTTCTCGTATCACGGAATCTATCGCTCCTCGTCTTTGTCTGGCGTTCCATAGCTGCCATGTTCTTGTTCTTGTTCTTGTTGCCACTGCTGTTCTATATTCTCTGGTCCTCTCTTACGTGTTCCTGATGCGTTCTCTCTCTTCCTTTCCCTCTCTCGCCTCTCCTCTCTTCGCCTCCTTCATCTTCAGCTTCAAATACCAAGCTCCCGGGGTGGGCTGTATCGGCCTGCCTCCTCCTCACCCCTCCAACGCTCGCCTCTTCTGGAACACGCCGACCTCCAGCTCAGCCCCTCGCCGCCACGCCCCAACCCACGCCACCACCTGCACAGCGAGAGCCTCCACCACTACTTCCTCCACCTCCACGGCAAGGACCACCGGAGGAAGAGCTACGAGGAAACAGACAGCTGCTCTCTCGGGGACATTAGCGAGGATACGAGACACGAGGAGGACACGGACGCCGAGGACAGAGCCAGAGGGGTTGAAGCCGCGACGAAGAGAACCACTAACCTTGCCCTGGACCATCAGCCTCTCCTCGGCCATGGCTCCCGGGCCCCGAGCATCAAGATAGACTGCGAGGCGACGAAGGACACGCTGCCCCTCCCGCCGGCGTACGTAGAAGCGACGTGGAGCTTCCTGCCGAGTGGAAGACGAAGAAGTAGACAGGAAGGCGTGCATGGACATTACCGGAGGGGCAGCGAAGCGCACTCCCGCCGCAGCAGCGAGGCGCACTCCCGCCGCAGCAGCGAGGCGCACTCCCGTAGGGGCAGCGAGGCACACTCCCGCCGCGGCAGCACGCTCTCCTACGTTCTCTACCAGGTTAGTGAGGGTCGCGGTGTGCCCTCGGTGGTGGTGGCGGGCGAGACCTCGAAGACGCCCAAATCTCCGTCACACCCATATCCGTGTCACGCCCATACCCACGTCACGCCCATGTCCACGTCAGGGAGGCTTGAGAGAAAACACGAGACGCCGCAACAGCCACGATCATCTGTTTATGGGAATAGAACACAGGGGAAGGGGAAGGGGAAGGCGGTGGTGGTCATGTTTCGCTTCAGTGTCAAGAACGGTGATTCTTAAACTGAGGGGTGTTAGTAATTTCCAGGGGCGGGGGGTGGGGGGGGTCAGCCTTGGAGGAAAAGTTGGAATTTCTGTTGTTGGAATATCTATCTTGCAGGGGAGGCGTGGAGGGGAAGACCCATTCCTAGACGTTGCGTGGTATTAAAAACTCTAAGAACCGCTGGCCTAGAATATGTGTAGCGTGGAGGACAGCGTTAGGGTGTGACCGATCAAGGCCCATCGTGCACCTCCCATCCTGGCGTCTCGGTCACTCAACGCTGGGGGTCAAGGGCGGGGCTGAGTCTGTTAGGGGTGGTGCGATATCTGACAGTAACGGGGAGGCTGTTCTACGAGTCTGTCTGGATGTGAACGTCACCCAGCAAGCTCGTAAGTCAGGCTCATTAGATCACCACACAGCACAGCATCACAAACTCGTAGTACAGCCTCTCCGCCGTACTATCACATGCCGTAGCAGAATAACCAGCCTCCTGAGCCCGCCCTTGAGTGCCCGCGTTGAGTGACCGAGGTGTCAGGACTGGCGGTGAGCGATGTAAAGAAGCGGCAGACTTACGGGTCCTCGGGGGTCGCGGGATGCCGGGAATTGGGTCTGGCCAGTCTCGATCGTCCTCCTGGGGCATTAGCGAGGTGATAAATCCCGGCCAAGCACTAACCACCGAGCCTCCTACCTGATACTGGAGGAGGAGGAGGAGGAGGAGGAGGAGGAGGGGGTTGTGGTCAAGGGATGTTAGGTGTTGCGACGTAGTTTATGCGTCGCGTCGTGTCAAGGCGTGAAGGATGAGGTTGGTGTGTGCGTGACCGCCGCCGTGGAGGAGGAGGAGGAGGAGGAAGACACTGAAGAAAAGGAGAAAGAGGAGAAAGACGTAGAAGAATAGGACGTAGACAAGAATGAAAAAGAGAAGGAGCAGGAGGAGGAGGAGGAGGAAGGGGAAAGAGTAATGTTGAACGAAAGAACGTGACAGAAAATGAAGGAAAGGAGAAGAGAAACGAGAAAGACATACAAGAAACGGAGGAGAAGGGGAAAAAAAGACGTAGAAGAAAAGGAGAATAAGAAAGAGAAGGAGAAGGAAGTGAATGAAGAGGAGGAGGAGGAGGAGGAGAAGTAAAAGAGTGGAAATAAGATATGGGGAAGGGTAATCTTGGACGAAAGAGGCTATGAAGAAGACGATTGAGAAAGGAAATTAGGAGGAGGAGGAGAAGGAAGAGGAACTAAATTGAAAAGACCGAAATAGATTAAGGAAGAGAATAACTAAACAAATAATAAGATAACAGGAAATTCAAAGGAGCGAAAAAAATAATCCAATATGAAAAAAATAACAAAAGAAAAAACGTTGCTCAATCAAAGAAAACGTTGCTAAATCAAAGAAAACGTTGCTAAATCAGATAAAACGTTGCTAAATCAAAGAAAACGTTGCTAAATCAAAGAAAACGTTGCTAAATCAGATAAAACGTTGCTAAATCAAAGAAAACGTTGCTGAATCAGAGAAAATCTTGCTAAATCAAAGAAAACGTTACTGAATCAAAGAAAACGTTGCTGAATCAAAGAAAACGTTGCTGAATCAAAGAAAACGTTGCTAAATCAAAGAAAACGTTGCTGAATCAAAGAAAACGTTGCTAAATCAAAGAAAACGTTGCTGAATCAAAGAAAACGTTACTAAATCAGAGAAAACGTTGCTGAATAAAAAAACGTTGCTGAATCAAAGGAAACGTTCCTAAATCAAAGAAAACGTTGCTAAATCAAAGAAAACGTTGCTAAATCAAAGAAAACGTTACAAAATCAAAGAAAACGTTACTAAATCGAAGAAAATGGGTTACGAGGTTGATTGAAGGATTAACTCGTCTACACCACCACCACCACCACCACCTCTATAACCCAAGCTGGTGAGGCAATTTCAAAGGACTGACCCCCAGGACCACTGAAAACACGGTTGGTTGGTTTTAATGCTCACTTATCTCCCTTTTTTCTCATCCCTCCTCTCCCTTCCCTTCCCTTCCCTCCCCTTCCCTTCCCTTCCCTTCACTTTCCTCTCCTGCCTCTGCCCTCTTCCCTCTCCCTTCCCTTCCCTTCCCTTCCCTTCCCTGCCTGCTTTCCTCTTTTTTTCCCTTCCCTCCTGCCTGCTGAACTCAATTGTGGTTTGTGGTAACTTTTGTCCGTTTTAAATATCGTGTTTCCCTTTCTTTTCTTTCTTGTATCGTTCTCAATTGTGGTGTTTTCTCTCGTGTTGTGAAGTGTTGTGGAATGTTTTTGAGTTTTCTTTTTACTTGGTTATAGATTTAGATTTGTGGATTTTGTATACTTTTGTTTTGTTTGTAGATCTTATTTTTAGGAACTATTTATTTATTTATTTATTTTTTTTTTTGCACTCTCAAATGTTCCTTATTAAAAATGTAGATAGCTATGTTTTTCTTGTATTTTTTTTCCCTAATCTAGTTCTTTTTTGTGTTTTCTTTGTGTCTAAGAAACAATGGTTAAATGGTTTTCGTTTCCGCATCCTAAAATTGTCCTTATAAAAAGTTTTCGTGTAAGGATTGTCGATTAAATTCCGCATTCCTGTTTTAATATTTTTTTTATTCGCTTGTGTTTTTAATAGATTAGAATGGGTGTTTCTTCTCTCCTTTTATCAAGTGTGTCGTGGTTTTAATCAAAGAATTGCAGAATGAATGTTTTAAAATGCGAGATACTTACCGACCTGCATGGTTTAAACTAATATTGGTGGTATTATTATTATTATTATTATTATTATTATTATTATTATTATTATAGTTGTGGTGTTGGTGGTAGTAGTTGTAGTAGTAGTAGTAGTAGTAGTAGTAGTAGTAGTAGTAGTAGTAGCCATTCCCTCGTTTCTTTCATTTCTTCCTTCTTTCTTTTTCTTTCTTTTTCCTTATTTCTTTTTTCTTTCATTTCTTTCTTTTTATCTTTCTCTTTCTTTCTTCCTTTCTTTAGTTAGGGTAGTGGTAACAGTATTGATAGTAGTAGTAGTAGTAGTAGTAGTAGTAGTAGTAGTAATAGTAGTTTCAGAAAGAAATTAAGAAAAGTATATTAGTAGTAAGGTAGTAGATAGATAGGCCTAGTAAGTAGTAGTAGTAGTAGATAGTAGTGTTAGTAATAAAAGTGAGAGTAGACATTTGACAGTAGGAGAGGTCACAGTGATTGAGGTGTGTCCATATTACCTGTGAGCCTAATGAAGAGTGGGCTGTCATATCTCAGGTGTGTTTCTGTGTTCATTAACGGCATGGCAGGTGTTCATTTACCTGTCCTGCCCTCTCAATGTTACCCTCCTCCTCCTCTTCCTCCTCCTCCTCCTCCTCCTCCTCCTCCTCTTCCTCTTCTTCTTCCTCGTATGTTGTCTCTTTTTTCCTGTATTGGTAAGTGTTCATTTGCTTCCTCTTCACCCTCCTCTTCCTCTTCTTCCTCCTCTTCTTCTTCCTCTTCTTCTTCCTCTTCCTCCTCTTCTTCCTCCTCTTCTGTTGTCTCTTTTCCTGTATTGGTAAGTGTTCATTTGCTTCCTCTTCTTTCTCCTCTTCCTCCTCCTCTTCCTCTTCTTCCTCCTTCTCTTCCTCTTCCTCCTCTTCCTCTTCTGCTGTCTCCCTTTTCCTCTGTTGGCTGATCTTCATCCACTTGGTCTTCCCTTTCAATGTCCTCCTCCTCTTCCTCCTCCTCCTCCTCCTCCTCCTCCTCCTCCTCCTCCTCCTCCTCCTCCTCCTCCTCCTCCTGTTTGTTCTTGTCTCACAAAAACAACAACAATAATAAGACTTCCTGTTGCCTCGCTTGATTGCTTGTCTGTTTGCTTCTCTGTTTGTTCCATTATCCGTCTGTTTGTCTGTCTGTTAGTCTGTCTGTGTTTGTGTGTGTGTTTGTTTGTTTGCCTGAGTGATCTAGATTGCCTTGTGGATGATAATTAATGACCATTTAAATGCCTTTCTTAATTAACTATATTTACATTGATTAACATTCCAAACTGCTCGGGTATAAAGAGTTTTTTTAAATGTGTGGTTTTGTTTTTGTGTTTTTTTAATTATCCTTCGTTTTCCCTCCTTTTCCCTTCCCTTCCCTCTTTTTCTTTCCTTATTCTCATTTCCCCATTTTCCTTTTTTTCCTTCCCTTTCTTTTTTCCTCATTCTCATTTCCCCATTTTCCTTTCTTCCCTTCCCTTTTTTTTCTTCCCTATTCTCATTTCCCCTATTTTCCTTTTTTCCCTTCCCTTCTCTTTCTCCCCATTCTCATTTCCCTTTTCCCTTTTTTCCCTCCCTTTCTTTCTTCCCCATTCTCATTTTCCCGTTTTCCTTTTTTCCCTTTTTTTCTTTCCTTCCCATTCTCATCCCTCCCTTTTCCCCATTTCCCCTTTTCTTTCCATTCCCATCCGTCTCTCTATTTCTACTTTTTTTCATCCTTCACTTCACGGCAAGCCCCCCTTACAAGCCCTTACAAGCCCCCTACAAGCCCTTACAAGCCCCCTAACAAACCCCTTACAAGCCCATACAAGCTCTTTCAGCCTCATACAAACCCCAAGCTTCTCTAAACCCGCTACAAGCCTCCCTTTGTATTTATTTTCAATGGGTACAATAATACAAGCTTAGCCCCTTCACACCCTCCCTCCATGCCCCATACAAGCCCCATAGCCCCCTACAAGACCCCCCCCCCCAACCCCCCCCCTCTGTGCTTACTTTCAAAGGGTAGGTAACACAATCTCAGCCCCCATCACGCACTCTGCTTCCCACCCCTTTGATTTCCCTCGCGTCGACCGATCACCCTCCCGAGAGCCATCGCTGCCCCTTCCCTCCGTCACGTGAGGCTTGGGTCAGTTCGCTTCATGGCCGATGTTACCTTACACGACCCCCCCCCCTACCCCCCCACCCCCCCTCCTTGCCTTGGTCTCTCCCTTCCTTCCTACTCCTCCTCCTCCGTCTCTCTCTCTCTCTCTCTCTCTCTCCAAGGTCGTTTGTGGGCTGTAGTGTTCGTGGGTGTTATGTCATGTTTAGGTCTGCTGAGGGAGAGGTGGAGGAAAGAGATGGGGTGGAGGGGAACTGTGGAGGGAGAGAGGAAGGGGTGGAGGAAGGATGTGGAGGAGAGGGATGGGGGAAATGAAGGGAGAGAAGATTCCTTTCCCCTCTCTGGTTCTTCGTTCCTCCTCCTCCTCTTCTTCCCTCTTCATTGTTTCCTCTTTCACCCTCCTCTTTGCTTTCTCCCTCCTTCTTCTTCCCTCTCTGGTTCCTCCTCCTCCTCCTCCTCCTCCTCCTCCTCCTCTTTCAATAGTGGTTCTTCCTTCCTCACCCTCTTCTTCCCTCTGTTTTGCCTCCTCTCTCTTCCTCCTCTTCCCTGTTGTGCCTCCTCTCCCTTCCTCTTCTTTCCTCTTTGGTTCCTCTTGCTCATCCTCCTCTTCCTCGCAGGTGACGCACGCCAGCCGCCGCGAAGTCAAGGCCGCCAAGAGTCTTAGCATCATCGTTCTGTTCTTCATGATCAGCTGGTTCCCGCTCTACACCATCAACTGCGTCCAGGCGTTCTGCAAGGAGTGCAAGGTGTCGGAGGGCTTCATGTTCTTCACCATCATCCTCACGCACCTCAACTCCGCCATCAACCCCTTCCTCTACGCCTACCACATGCAGGTGAGGGCCCAGGATGGTGTTTTCAGGCGCTACTTTGAAGTGCTCTCCGCCTCCCACGTCAGATATTTCCAGGGAGCAAAAAGGAGGTCGGTTGGGTTGTAATGTGTGTTTTTTGGGGGGTTTGTGGTACAGAGGAAGGGTTATAAAACTATTTCCAAGGATCAAAAAGGAGATCGGTTGGGTTGTAATGTGTTTTTTGGGGTTCGTGGTACAGAGGAAGGGTTAAACTACCACCAGGGTCATAAAACTATTTCCAAGGATCAAAAAAGGAGATCGGTTGGGTTGTAATGTGTGTTTTTTGGGGTTCGTGGTACAGAGGAAGGGTTAAACTACCACCAAGGTAATAAAACTATTTTCGAGGGTCAAAAAGGAGATCGGTTGGATTGTAATGTGTGTTTTTTGGGGTTCGTGGTACAGAGGAAGGGTTAAACTACCACCAGGGTCATAAAACTATTTCCAAGGATCAAAAAAGGAGATCGGTTGGGTTGTAATGTGTGTTTTTTGGGGTTCGTGGTACAGAGGAAGGGTTAAACTACCACCAGGGTCATAAAACTGGTGCCCATGGAAATGCTCGGAACTCCTATGAAAGGCTTGTTAATTGTGTGTGCTTGGGCGGTGAAATGTTAAGAGTATGACCCCCAGCTTGCTCAGGGGATGGTCACAGGGGGAGGGATGGAGGGGGGGGGAGCGGGGGGGTATTGGTCAGGGCGGTGCCGTAGGGGGTCGTCTCATGGTTGGTCTTTCTTCCAGGACTTCCGCCTCGCCCTCAAGTCCTTCATCCTGCATCGCATCCTGCGGCGGCCGGCTGACCCCGACCTGGCGTTCAACCGCAGCCTGGCGTCGGTGCACCACAACACCACCGTGCACCGCGTCAACGTGGCCGACTCGCCCTACCTCACCAACCTGCACACGCCGCACTCCCACAACAGCCCCGTCTCCGGCTCTCCGCTCCCGGGCATGTCCGTGGACGGCATCAGGTCGCGGTCTTCCACAGTGGGCAGCTTTGGGCCCTGGGACTCCTACAAGGGTTTGTCCGCCTCTGTTTCGTTCCCTTCCTCCCCAGCCTTCACCACGTCCTCCTCGGTGCCCGCCCACGCCGGCGACCTCCTGTCCTACCGCCAGCAGGCCGCCGCCCTCAACAGCCCCGCCGGCCTCGCCTCGTCTACGCACGGCCCCGGCGGTGCGGAGGACTCCTCACAGCCGCTGCTGCCCTCGGGAGTGACGCTGTGTGTGCCGCCCGTCCGCCACGCCCACATGATGAGCCCGCCCACCTCTTCCCACAACGGTGACCTTGCCCCGCCCGGCCCGCAGCCACACCCCACCGGCGACGCCGCCTCTGAGCCGCTCCTGATGGAGACGTGTGACGTGACGGACGTGACCGTGACTCCCAGCAGCCCCAAGTGGTCCGTGGGCCCCGACGCCCCGGACCAGGACGAGGAGTTGCAAATGAGTGACGCCCCTGGAGCAGCGGAGGACCTGCCCGGGGAAGCCTGCGGCACACCCATTTGTCTGCAGAGCTCGCAGACGGCAGAGAGTGTGGCGGCCGGTGAGAGTGTGTGTGAGAGTCTGTGCGACACGTCTCCGACGGGCGCCTCTCTTCCCACCGACACGGCCGTGGAGCACACACTGTACACCGGCAACGGCTCCATAGGGCGGCCAGCGTCCCCGTACTGTCCGGCAGACTCGGCGCCTCTTCCCTTGGCCCCAAAGGCATCCATAGAATCGTTACAAGACTCGCCGTGCAACGGCACGAGGTCTGGTCATGACAGCTTGGAGACTTTCTCTGGAGAAGACGAAGCACAGAGCCAGGAGGCCGCCCTGAGGGTGAGCAGGTTCGGCGTGGAGGCGACGGGCGCCGCCGGCAACAACCACGGCAACACACGGACGCCGACGTCCCTCCTCTCGAACGGCAGCGCGCTGGGCCTCACGCACGGCAGCCCCGACGACAGCCTCTCTTCCCCCGCCACCCCGGCCGCCCCCGGCCTGGAGACCCCTGTCCCGCAGGTCACGGAGAGCGAGCCGTCACTCCTGTCGCGGGAGCTCAGCAAGTACCTCCCCAAGATCCTGCGGCGGGGGGAGGGCGGCCAGCGGTCCAGGATCTTCAGGTTCAGGAACTGGTGGTCGCAGGACTCGCGCCAGAAGTCTTACCACGGCATGTCCCTGGAGGCCGCCTCCGCCCAGCACGCCCGCCGCGCCCGCAGCATCAGCGGCGCCATCGGCACGTAACAGCCGCCCCCCGCCACAGGCCCGCGTGGCTACGGTGTGCTGTAAATACTTCAGACAGCGGCGGTCACTGAGGGGAGCAGCACAAGTGATAAGGTGGTAGTGATCCTCAGCCAGTGCGCAGCTGAGTGTTACCGGCGACCCCAGGGCCGAGCTGTGCCGGTGACTCCGTGTGTGTTGTGCTGCCACGGCCACAGTCTGCGTGTCAACCCGCCCAGGAGAACAATGTCTTCATCTGTGTTGCTTGACGGTGAGCGCATGCCCATGGCACACCCAGGGCCTCCCTCGTGGCCCGCGGCAAGGGCCAGGGAGGGACATCCTGGCGGCCCCGCCAGCGACAGGCCTGGAGGTGTGGCAAGGCGTGGCGGCCTCGGTGCTGACGGGCTCTGAGGGAGAAGCCCGGCGCCTGTGAGGCCCGGCGCGGCTGTCCTTACTCCGCGGTGTTCACGCCTCACGGGGAGAGCCGCAGCCATGCAGCAGCAGCAGCAGCAGCAGCAGCAGCAGGTCAAGGGCTCCGTGCTGCCCCCGCCTGCCGCTGGGGCCCCGCTGTGACCTCGTCAGTATTATCTAACCAATACTATACTTTATACAAATGATGTGCAGGTATTATATATTATATTTTCAGATAATGGTGTCTTGTATGTTGTCTGGGTAGGTTCGTTGTAGCAGCGTCACGCCGCCCGCCGGTGTGCTCATCGTAATACTTGTGTCCACGCGACCCGGTGCGGCGCGCTCCCTCCCTCCCTCCCGTACGTGTTTGTTACCCGTAGCAGGTGTAGTGTTTCCCCCTGCCATGACCCTCACCGTGCAGTCTCTCTAGACAATACTCGGGACACATGAACAAAGCACCGCCGGCTTCTCTTCGCTGCGCCGCCGCCGTGATGTCGTGCATTCCTTGAGGGACGACCCGCCAGATGGATCCAGATAGCCGGGGGAAGGCGGAGGCGTGCGTGGCGCCCCGTGTTGGGTGTACTCGTTCAGCATAAGTGTTTTTAGTGACGCGAGCAGCAGAGGACTTCAGCGCCGGGCCTTGGGGGAGAGGCCGCGGGCGCTGGCGTGAAGCTGACCAGTGCAAATGTAAAGGGGCTATTACACTGGGCAAATTCTCCGTGGATCTTCAGTCAAACCACGATTTCCGCTAGCGTGGTTCTCAATTGTTTCTTGTTATTGCTGCTGATGAAGATGATGGGTAATACCGTCGTCCTTCAGTGAAACCTACCGTAGCCTTGGAAGATCGTGGACACGTCTGAAAACCACGGAAATAGGAGAACCACGCCAGCGGAAATCGTGGTTTAACTGAAGAACCACGGAAAATATGCCCAGTGTGATAGCCCCTTAGGTCGTGACACATGCTCGCCGCCACGAATCAGTCCCGGCGGCGGCAAGTGAGATGTCCGGAGTCTATTTTTACTCTAGGCCAACCTGTAGACACTCGTTGTATAACCTTTTGTATACCGTGACCGGCGGAAGTGTATCGCGCGCGCTATAAATACCGTAATGTAAGCCACGTCGTTCGTCGTCGTCGTCATCGTCAGGTTTTTGTGAAGTTTAGAGGAAGGAGCGTCATTTGAGGGCATTACTGTGGTGACCCCGTGTGTGTGTGTGTGTGTGTGTGTGTGTGTGTGTGTGTGTGTGTGTTGCTGTCTCTCTCAATCTATCTTTATGTCTATCTTTCTCTATTTCTTTTTCATCTCTCTCTCTCTCTCTCTCTCTCTCTCTCTCTCTCTCTCTCTCTCTCTCTCTCTCTCTCTCTCTCTCTCTCTCTCTCTCTCTCTCTCTCTCTCTTTCTCTCTCTTTATCTTTATTTCTATCTCTCTCTCTCTCTCTCTCTCTCTCTCTCTCTCTCTCTCTCTCTCTCTCTCTCTCTCTCTCTCTCTCTCTCTCTCTCGCTCTCTCTCTCTCTCTCTCTCTCTCTCTCTCTCTCTCTCTCTCTCTCTCTCTCTCTCTCTCTCTCTCTCTCTCCTCTGATCGCTTACATTATGCCCTCAGAACCTGAAGACATATCCAATAGAATCTCAATGGACAGAATAGATTATGTGATTGAGAATGGCTTGTAAGGAGCAATTTCTGGGACGACTCTTTCTCCAGATATATGAAAAGTAATAGATGGGCCCGTAATTTTGGCAGATATATTGGGGGTGAGCTCAGGGCATCACAAGTTCATGAGGCTGTTACTTAGCAATTCTTCCTTCAATACACTTTTCTGTCACTCTGCAATCCTTCAATACACTTTCCTGTCACTCTGCAATCCTTCAATACACTTTCCTGTCACTCTGCAATCCTTCAATACACTTTCCTGTCACTCTGCAATCCTTCAATACACTTTCCCTTCACTCTGCAATCCTTCAATACACTTTTCCTTCACTCTGCAATCCTTCAATACACTTTCCTGTCACTCTGCAATCCTTCAATACACTTTCCTGTCACTCTGCAATCCTTCAATACACTTTCCTGTCACTCTGCAATCCTTCAATACACTTTCCCTTCACTCTGCAATCCTTCAATACACTTTCCTGTCACTCTGCAATCCTTCAATACACTTTCCTGTCACTCTGCAATCCTTCAATACACTTTCCCTTCACTCTGCAGTCCTTCAATACACTTTCCTGTCCCTCTGCAATCCTTCAATACACTTTCCTGTCCCTCTGCAATCCTTCAATACACTTTCCTGTCACTCTGCAATCCTTCAATACACTTTCCTGTCACTCTGCAATCCTTCAATACACTTTCCCTTCACTCTGCAATCCTTCAATACACTTTCCTGTCACTCTGCAATCCTTCAGTACACTTTCCCTTCACTCTGCAATCCTGCAATACACTTTCCTGTCACTCTGCAATCCTTCAATACACTTTCCTGTCACTCTGCAATCCTTCAATACACTTTCCTGTCACTCTGCAATCCTTCAATACACTTTCCTGTCACTCTGCAATCCTTCAATACACTTTCCCTTCACTCTGCAATCCTTCAATACACTTTCCTGTCACTCTGCAATCCTTCAATACACTTTCCTGTCACTCTGCAATCCTTCAATACACTTTCCTGTCACTCTGCAATCCTTCAATACACTTTCCTGTCACTCTGCAATCCTTCAATACACTTTCCTGTCACTCTGTAATCCTTCAATACACTTTCCTGTCACTCTGCAATTCTTCAATACACTTTCCCTTCACTCTGCAATCCTTCAATACACTTTCCTGTCACTCTGCAATCCTTCAATACACTTTCCTGTCACTCTGCAATCCTTCAATACACTTTCCTGTCACTCTGCAATCCTTCAATACACTTTCCTGTCACTCTGCAATCCTTCAATACACTTTCCTGTCACTCTGCAATCCTTCAATACACTTTCCTGTCACTCTGCAATCCTTCAATACACTTTCCTGTCACTCTGCAATCCTTCAATACACTTTCCTGTCACTCTGCAATCCTTCAATACACTTTCCTGTCACTCTGCAATCCTTCAATACACTTTCCTGTCACTCTGCAATCCTTCAGTACACTTTCCTGTCACTCTGCAATCCTTCAATACACTTTCCTTCACTCTGCAATCCTTCAATACACTTTCCTTCACTCTGCAATCCTTCAATACACTTTCCTGTCACTCTGCAATCCTTCAATACACTTTCCTGTCACTCTGCAATCCTTCAATACACTTTCCTTCACTCTGCAATCCTTCAATACACTTTCCTTCACTCTGCAATCCTTCAATACACTTTCCTTCACTCTGCAATCCTTCAATACTCCTTCCTGTCACTCTACAATCCTTCAGTACACTTTCCTTCACTCTGCAATCCTTCAATACACTTTCCCTTCACTCTGCAATCCTTCAATACACTTTCCTGTCACTCTGCAATCCTTCAATACACTTTCCTGTCACTCTGCAATCCTTCAATACACTTTCCCTTCACTCTGCAATCCTTCAATACACTTTCCCTTCACTCTGCAATCCTTCAATACACTTTCCCTTCACTCTGCAGTCCTTCAATACACTTTCCTGTCACTCTGCAATCCTTCAGTACACTTTCCCTTCACTCTGCAATCCTTCAGTACACTTTCCTGTCACTCTGCAGTCCTCGAATACACTTTCCCTTCACTCTGAGGGGGAGAGGGGGAATCGTTTTTATAATAGATCACTTTTAGGGGTATTTTGAGTCTGATACAGTCCTTTAACTCCCCCAGAAATTACAGCCTTGATAAATGAGGAAGTGAGTGAGTGTCTGGAGGAGTGGATATGTGAAGGATAAGTGGATGAGGGGAGATGTGGAGGAGTGTAAGTGAGGGATGAGTGGATATATGAAGGATTGAGTGAGTGATGGAATAAGCAGACATATATCGGTGTGTGATTTTCTTTTTTTTACAGCGAATGAGGCAGCTTAACGGGAAAAAAACAAAAACGGAAACAGAAAAGCCCACAAGATGCTGCTCCAGGAAATAAAAAAAAAGGAACTTAAGAGGCCCGGGAGTGTGAGGAATGAGTGAAGATGTGTGAATGATGGATGAGTAATGTTTAAAGAAGTGTGGGTATGAGTATAAGGGATGAGTAAAGACGCATTCAGGCTTAGAATCGTGCAAACAGTGTACTGGGTTTCATCTCAAGGAGCGTAAGCAATAGGAGCGCTGAGGTCATCCTTAAACTTTACTTACCTCTAGTTAGGCCTCATCTCGATTACACAGTCTAGTTCTGGTCCCCCTGCTATAGAATGGATGTCAGGATGTTAGAATCTGTACAGAGAAGGATGACAAAAATGATTCAGAGGGTGAGAAACTTGCCCTCTGTGGATAGACTGAAACATTTAAATCTACAGCGGATGTCAGTAGGTTCTGGTTGTAAAAGATCCAGGTAGGACGCGTAGCAATGGTTTTACGTTAGACAAATTCAGATTCAGCGAAGACATAGGCAAGAATTGGTTCACAAATAGAGTGGAGGATGAACGGAACAGGCTTGGCAGTCATGTTGTGGGTGCCAATACCATAGATACATTCAAGAAGAGGTTGGATAAATTCATGGATAGTGAGGTAAGGTGGGGTTAGGATTGCAGGAGCTGCCTTGTATAGACGAACTGGCCTCTTGCAGACTCCTTATGTTTTTATGATTATGAGTGTGAGGGATGAGTTGAAGAGTGTGAGTACGTGTGTTGGTGTGCATGTTTTAAGGGGTCACTTAAGAATATCTGGCGTTGTGTTGCAGGAAATATGTTTGGTTACCTTTACCTTTTATGGGGGAACTGTTTTTAGATGTCATGTGCATTATCCATGTACTCAGCAACATTCACTGTCGTACCGTTGTGTCCTCGGAGGAAAGGGACAAATCTACACGAAGGAGAGTCTCGCAAGGGACTGGTTGACTCTACCGATCGGGAACGTGACTTGGTGTGTCCGAAGGGGGCTTTTATGAATACCCTGAGCAAAACCCGGCTTGAATAAAGTGTCAAAACAACCTTCTGATGTGTGTTTTGTGGATAGTTAAGTTTTCCTTTTATGGGGTGCTGGGTGTATGCCTTCCTTCACAGCCCCTGCCTCTCGGTGACGGAAGGAAGGAAGGAAGGAAGGAAGGAAGGAAGCTGTTGCCCACTGGTAGGTACAAGAAGTGGAGGGTTCTGCCAATGTTTGTAATGCTGAAAAGATATGTCCAAATTGTGATAGTTGAGTTCAGCCGCTGCCTCTCGGTGACGGAAGGAAGGAAGGAAGGAAGGAAGGAAGGAAGCCATCGCCCACTGGTAGGTACAAGGAGTGGAGGTTTCTGCCAACGTGTGTAATGCTAAAAAGATACAATTTCAAGCTCATTTATAACTTAGTGTGAAATTATATCGATATGGTTCCATTTGGTGACTGTCTGGGTTCCTTTTTTATCTTTCAGTGTTCAAATGTTTTCATGTCTGTTGCAGCTCAAAACAATATTTAAACTCATTTATATCCAAGTTGTTTTTTGTATGGCACACTCGTAATGCTCAAAACAGAACTTATTTATCCTCATTCAGATCCAAGTTTAAGATTTATTTAAGTTTCCATTTCTTGACTGTGTGGATATCTTCAAATGTTCTTATGCTCAGTTTGTAGCAGCTCAGAACAGTACTCATTTACACTTATTTTAGATCTATGTTTGAAATTATTTACATTTCTCTTTTTGATTGTGTGAGTATTTTTCTTCTTTATCCCGGTAGCAGCGATGGGCCAAATTTGTGGCTTTACCATGTAGCAGCGACGGGCCAAATTTGTGGCTTTACCGTGTAGCAGCGACGGGCCAAATTTGTGGCTTTACCGTGTAGCAGCAACGGGCCAAATTTGTGCCATGATATAAACCCCAAAAAAACAGATGATGCATAAACTGATCACAAATGCTTTGATATATATTATGAAATGGTTTGTGTGAGTGATGATATTTTTGCCGCTACTGGGTTAAAATCCTGCAAGTCTGTCATCCAGTGAAGAAATGCAACACAGACTAACGCATCTTCAATAGTGTATAAATTAACAATGCTTCTAACTACACAGGCGTTGTCCTGGAAACTTGTGTGGTGAATATATATACAAAAAACGTTATTATTCCATCTGTCTGCAATAGTTTGACATGAAGGGAAAGCATCCTCCTCGTGCCCTTGAAAAACTCCCCTTCCCTCCCTATGAAATATCTATAATATCTACAGCTAAAGAAACAGCTCAAGGGCAACAAAAAAGATGTAAAAAAAAGAAAAAAAAGCCTGTTGTGTATAAGGTATGTTTATTTTTTTTTTAGTTTCCCTCTTGTGTTTGGGTGATTTTCCATCTGATAATAACCTATAAACTCCACCCAGAGAGGACAAACAAGAAAAAAACACCAATTATAGAAAAACTTAACTTTATTATTGTAAGAGGCTTATATAGAAAAATAGATTACATCCACAAATTCAGTATATATGGTCACGGAGGTTTGCAAGCCATGGACCACTGAGCTGAGCATTGGGCGACGCGATCATTGGCAACACAACACAAGGCACGCGGCCGAGACCAACACGAGATCTGCCTAACACTGTTTACAACCCGTCGGGGGCGTCACATGAATGATCAAAGGGGAGGTAAAACATATATACACACAGCGCAACCCAAGGAAAACCATCTGCGCTACATCCTCGGGGGACATGATGGTTTAGCTACGATATAAGATGTCGAAATTCCCTGGCGTTACAGCAAGGGGCGTCATAAACTCTGCAGATGCTAACGAACATAGAGTCATACAGCGATGCCTTGTTGTGTGACAGGAACCATGATCATGCAGGGAGGATGAGAGGCAGGCAGGCAGGCAATGTTGAGCGTGAAGGATGAGTCGGGAAGATCTGTGTCCTGCCTCCTGTATTTTGCATATCATTGGAGGGCCAGAAAATTGTTGGCATGGAAAATTTGAGGGCCAGGAAATCATAGGGCCAGAAAATTGAAGGGCCAGGAAATTCAGGGGCTAGGAAATTCAAGGGCCAGAAAATTGTTGGCATGGAAAATTTGAGGGTCAGGAAATCATAGGGCCAGAAAATTCAAGGGCCAGAAAATTCAAGGCCCAGGAAATTCAAGGCCCAGAAAATTCAAGGGCCAGAAAATTCATACACAATAAATCATAAAAAATCATCAGACATTTTTATATATAAGTTTTCTGACCCTACAACACGACAAATTGAACTTCATCTCTCGAAAGTCCTTACAAGTTTAAATTCCAACGCAAGATCAGTTTCAGGACGTGGCTTTCCAGGAACCTCTGTATATATTGAGACGCATCTTTTAGAGTGTATATATTAGTGATGCTTTTAACTAAACATTCGTCATCTCGGAAACTTGTGTGATGAATATACGAGCAACAATTATATAATGAGACGCATCTTTTAGAGTGTATATATTAGTGATGCTTTTAACTAAACATTCATCGTCCCAGAAACTCATGTGTTGAATATACGAGCAACAATTATACTCCATCTGTCTACAGTGGATTGCTCCGCCCACCAAACAGCTTGAGATGAGTGGAAAACATAGCCTCCTCATGCCCTTGAAAAACAACCCTTGTCACACCTACAATATATCTGCACGTATTTCTCTCCCATTAAGCTTGAACTAAATCCCTCTCATCTCTCAATACAACACTTGACGACTATAGATATCTGGAATATGGTAGTGCAAGGAATATGGTACATGCCCCCTATGAACTAAGCCGTCTGGATAGAATGTAAAATTAACTGTAACAATATTATATACAACTAGTCTACAGGCTCCGTTGGCCGTGGACAGAATCACAGAGCAGAATTACCACATGGAAAAAAACATCTTTAGATATAGTAATAGCTGAATAAGGATGAGGCTGAAGGATGATGACTGAAAGATGAGTATAAATAGCACCCAAATCTGAAGGCTTATCATTGGCAGCACAAGATGAGACTCTGCTGCGAGACTTCCCAAAAATCATCTCTGGATAGGATAGCTGGATAAGGATGAGGAAATGAAGGATGAATGTTACAAGATGAATGCTTTTAAGACCCAAATCAGTTCTTCTCTGCCTTACCTAACCATGGAGAACAGAGAACGGATTTTGCTACGAGACTTCCCCAAAATCATCTCTGGATATAAAAACTGGATAAGGATGAGGAAATGAAGGATGAATGTTACAAGATGAACGCTTTTAAGACCCAAATCAGTTCTTCTCTGCATTAGATAACCATTGAGTACAGAGATTAGAGAACAGATTGTGCTATGAGACTTCCCCCCAAAATCATCTCTGGATAGAATAGTTGAATAAGGATGAGGAAATGAAGGATGAATGTTACAAGATGAAAACTTTTAAGACCCAAATCAGTTCATCTCTGCCTTACCTAACCATGGAGAACAGGGAATGGATTGTGCACCAAGACTTTGTGAAATCATTAAGGAAACACACGAGTATGTCCGATGTGAGGCTGAGACTGCACGAAAGGGACGGCAGCTGGGAAGAAGTTGTTTAAAAGTTCGCCAGTTTGAAAAGCCTCTCGTAAAAGTTCCTGGGATTTCCATGGACTGTTTTGTGATCCCGGTGATAGTTTTACCCGACTTCTGCATCTTGGAACAGGAAAATCACCCCTCGAAACCCGGTTAACCTTCTCTGTGGCCTTGGGAAATTGTTGTAGAGGGAGAAGGGATATGGAGTGGTGTTGCTCGGGGAAATGGACTGTTTTGTGATCCCAGCGATAGTTTTACCCGACTTCTGAATGGAAATATCACCCCTCGAAACCCAATTAATCCCCTCTGTGGTCTTGGGAAATCATCATAGAGGGAGAAGGGTGTGTTTTTAGGGTAGACCGAGGTGTTGATCAGGTCTCGGTCGGCCCGGGAAGTCACCTCACACACTGATGGAGTTTGGCACAATGTCCGGGTCCAGCCAGTCAAACTTCCACTGGCGGTCGATGTTGGATTTCTTCATGTCCAGACTGAGCTTTTTCAAGTCCTTCCTGAACCTGAGAATGAGGGAAAAAAAGGAGGTTATAGAAAATGAAGCAGAAGAAGAAGAGGGATATGAACAAGAAGATGATGAAGAGGAAGAAGAGGAAGGAGAAGAAGAAGGAGAAAGAGAAGAAAAAGAGGAAGAAAACACCTAGATAAAAAAAAATGATGGGCAAGACAGATGGAAAAAGAAGCAACTGAAAAAGAAGAAAAAGAAGAAGAAGAGAAAAAGAAGGCGAGAGTTCATTCCACCCTCACATAACAACATCAGCGAAGAAGACATTTCCAAATATCCATCAATCATGCCACCCAGACCCACTGAAGGCAGGCAGGAGGGAGGGAGGAAGGGAACTCACTCCACCCTCACAATAACATCACCGTCAAAAAACTTGCTACAATCCGAACACATCAACCACACTTAACATCACCCCCCCCCAATACTCACTCTTCCGCCGCCTCCACTCCCACAGGGTCATAGAGGTACTGCATCTCAAAGTTCCCGAGGCTGTTCGTCCCGCGACTTGACAGAAGCTTCGTGATGACCATGATGTCCAGGGTCATCCTCTTGTCCGGCAGCAGGGTCATGATGTCCCGTTCAGTGTAGTCTTTCTGTTGGGGGAAGGATGAAGTTTGGTTGGTCTTTGGTGGGTCTGGTATGGTTGTGTTTACCCCTTCAACACAAGGACGTGCATACTTCGTCCTGGGTAGCTTTAGCCAATATACAAGTTATTTTACCTCTATATTTATGCTTACATCTCAAAACTATCAATTAATTTATGTTTTTTTATGTGCACCATTTAATTCTGCATGTTTTCATATATAATACATGATGAAAACTTGTTATATTCAATAGTGACATTTGAAATTTGGCATGCACGGCGATCCTGGATATGGCACGGGACGCTGTTTTGGCCCGGCCGTAGTGAAGGGGTTGATGTAATATGTTGTTGTGAGGGAGTGAGACGGAGAAGGCTGCTATCGTACACCTTACCTCCCTTTTCCTCCTCTCTCCATTTCTTTTTCTCATGCTTTTCTTTCTCCAAACTTTTTTCCTTTCTCTCATTCTCTCATTTCTCCCGCCTTTCAATTTCCTGATGGTAGTTTAACCTTTCTTCTGTACGTAATTATACATACTTAACACTTACGTCCGCTAATATCTACTTCTATGATCCTTTTGTACGTTCCACTCTTAACCGAAGCTTCTCGACATTACACGTGAACCTCAACAAAACTCACTAGAACCTGACTGACCTCCTTTGTGACCTTCGGAAATAGCTTACTTGAGAGGCGGAAGGATCTGAGAATACCAATTTTTGCCTCATCCACACTGCACATATATACACAACAACAAAAAGTGTATGTCCGTACCTTCTCCGTGGGCACCCTTCCCATGAGGATTCCCGGGTAGTTGGGCACGAAGGCATACTGTTCATACTGCTGGAAGTTTGCTGCCGCGTGACCGAGGGAGCACGTGGCGATGATGGCTGTGACCACATCAACCACTTCCTCCACGCTGGTAAAGCCTGGAGTGAGGAGGAGGAGAAGGAGGAGGTTAGCGACACAGTGACGGGAGGCGATGAGTGTTGCAGTGAGGGTCTTCAAGGCTTGGATCATGTCCCTATACTGGCCCACAAGAGGCTATTCACCGGCTCACTTCTTCTTAGTAAATAGACAACCAACTACCACCAAGAGGAAGGAAGGAGAGAGAGAGAAGGGGAGAGCAAGAGAATGTGTATTGAGGGTTCTTTAAGGCTCGGTTCATGTCCCTATACTGGCCCACAAGAGACTGCACGCTGGGTTTCGCCTTCTTGCTAAATAGAGAACCAACCACCACCAAGAGGAAGGAAGGAGAGTGAGAGAGAGACGGAGAGAGGAAAAGTTGGTGTGTTCTGAGGGTTCTTCAAGGGTTGGTTCATGTCCCTAATACTGGCCCACATAAAACTACTCACTGATTGACATAATTTTATATCATCATTCTAAGAGACAAAACAGGTAGAAAGGGAGGAGTTTGGACTCTATAAGCCACCTTCAGCAGTCCCCTAGCAAAGTGGAAGAAGTAGGCAATGAGGAGTTACTACTATGAGAAGGAACACAAAAGGACACAGTAAGAAATTGAGGAAAGGAAGATGCTTGAGACATAAAGAAATATAGCTCCCCGCAAAGAAATATAGAGGTTTGGAACAGACTAAGCGAGGATGCAGTATCGGCGAGGAGTGTGCAAAGCTTTAAGGAACAGTTGGACAAATACAGATATGGAGACGGGACCAGACGAGCGTAACCCCAGGCCCTGTAAAACTTCAACTAGATAAATACTCTGTACATATCTGAGATGCCGGGAGAGAGAGACGGAAAAAGAGGAGGGAATTACCGTGAAGCAGGAAGACCAAGAAACAGAGGAAGATTGAGCGCCTGGCTATGGTTGTGTCCAAATCCACACTCTTACTGAATAGACAACCACCACCACCATCACCACCACAGCCAAGGATAGGGAAGGCCACCCGAGGCACTCACCGTCCTTGTCATTGCCGGGAACATTCTGTAGCCCCACGCCGTTGTTGTCGCGCGCCTTGACCAATTCCTCACGCCACCACTTGAGCTCCCAGTCGTCGGCCAGCTTCTCGGGAGTGTCTGTCGGCCCAAGGAAGGAACCAGTTACGTGTTGCAGTCTTAACTGATTCTCGGTATAAATACAGTTCATTGTTCTACCTACGCGTCATCATTATAGAAGTGGATAACAGATTCTTTACATTCAAACACCGTATCAGCATCCTAGAAGTGGTTTAACTGTCTGTTCTTAAGGCAGAGAAAGACCTGGGAGTGTATGTTATCAAGCAATACCACATGGGAAACACTCCACTATCCACCACAGAGGCAGAGAAAGACCTGGGAGTGTATGTTACCAGGCAATACCACATGGGAAACACTCCACTATCCACCACAGAGGCAGAGAAAGACCTGGGAGTGTATGTTACCAGGCAATACCACATGGGAAACACTCCACTATCCACCACAGAGGCAGAGAAAGACCTGGGAGTGTATGTTACCAGGCTACCAGTGAAGGCGAAATCCGTGCCAATCGCAGCGGATGGGTTAATTAAGGGGACCTACCATAGTGATGCCTGACGACCTTGTTGACATATTTCTTGATAACGTTGTAGAGGGGGATGGCGTCGTCCCTGTAGGGGTAGTATGGGAGGATCTCTGGGTCCAGCACTCCACGGGCCTCAAGCTCCTTCTCCACCTGCCCCTCACGATCAAACCTCCAGCGGTCAAAACCTCTCTTCATGAGCTCAAAGATGCCCTTCACGCCCTGGGTCATGCAAGTGTCCACCCATCCGCCCAGGGACACCAGCTTCTCCAGACCTCGCCTGTGGGAAGAACAACGCATTAAGGGCCTCCTCTGTTGATGGTCTGTTTGGAGAATTTGTTTGTGAAGTGTTTCCAAGTTCCCCTTTGCTTGGTAATAGTGAGGAGACAGAGGAAGTGGGGGAGTGTGAGGGGACAGAATGGGGACTTGAAGAAGGTGTTAAAACTAGGATTTCTTTGTTAATAGCTCAGAGAATGTCAAATAGGACTCATGTATTAATAGCAAGGAGGAAGAGGAAATACAGGGCCATAGCTTGAAGAGGGAGTGTGAGGGGGACAGAATGAGATAGAAGGGAACTTAAGAATTGCATTAAAACTAGAACATACATTGAAAGCCTCGGAAAAGACTTCATATCACTCACGTGTTGATGGCGAGGAGGAAGAGGAAGTGCGGGGCCATGAGTTTGAAGAGTGGGTGCGAAGGGGACAAGTTACGATGGGTGCAGATGACCACGCCTTCCATGAGCAGGTGCGTGTAGCCCAAGTGTGTGAGGGCCTGGTGGTGCTGGGCCTCCGCGTTGTTGTAGAACATTTTAGCCACGAGCCAGGTGTTGGGCGGGTCCTTGGGGGTGTAGACCTGCGGATGGGAGGGAGGGAGGGGGGGTGGTTAGCTAACGAGGTAATCACAGGTACGCAGCGATCTCCAATCTCCCTCCTCCTGTATTGCATATTCTTATCTTCTTCCTTCTTTTTTTATGGCTATTCTTCTCTTCTTCCTTTCTCCTCTTTTCCCTATTCTCATCTTTCTTCTCCCTCCTCCTCTTATGGCTGTTCTCATCTCCTTCCTTTCTCCTCTTTTCCCTATTCTCATCTTTCTTCTCCCTCCTCCTCTTATGGCTGTTCTCATCTCCTTCCTTTCTCCTCTTTTCCCTATTCTCATCTTCCTTCTCCCTCCTCCTCTTATGGCTGTTATCATCTCCTTCCTTTCTCCTCTTTTCCCTGTTATCATCGTTCTTCTCCCTCCTCCTCTTATGGCTGTTCTCATCTCCTTCCTTTCTCCTCTTTTCCCTATTCTCATCTTCCTTCTCCCTCCTCCTCTTATGGCTGTTCTCATCTCCTTCCTTTCTCCTCTTTTCCCTATTCTCATCTTCCTTCTCCCTCCTCCTCTTACGCCTCTTATCCTCCCCCTCCCTCCCTCCTTTATCCCTTTGAGGAGCGGGTCGAGCACTTACCGGGTTTTCTGGGCCCTTCTTCTGCTTGAGCTGGATGGCGACGGGCATGAGTTCATTGTTCTTCTGGAGGTAAAACAGCGCCAGCGGGGAGCACAGCTGTAGGGAGGGGAAGGGAACAGTTAGCCACCTGTAACTTTCTTCCTCTTTTCCTTCTATATCTTTATTTACCTTTCACACATTACCATACCATAAATAAGACAAAAAATGGGAGAATGGGGGACACAGCTGAGGGGTAGAGAAGCAAGGTGTTCACTCTCTATGGCTTTTTTCCTGTTTCCCTTCAAGCTTTTTATAATCCATTCACACATTGCTATACGGTGGAGCAGGGCCTGAAACCTCATCGACGGTAGAAGATGAGAATTACAGGAGTTAACGGAACACAGCTGAGGGGTAGAGAAGTACTTAGGTGTAAATTCTCTATAACTGGACAAATACAGATATGGAGACGGGTCCACACAAGCATAAGCCCAGGCCCTGTAAAATTATAACTAGGTAAATACACACACACACACACACACACACACACACACACACACACACACACACACACACACACACACACACACACACACACACACACACACCTCTCGGTCATCCTTGCACTTCAGGTTGTCGGTGATCTCGAGGTCGCAGAGGAAGATCTTGTTCTTCTCCAGCGCCTCGGCAAGGGTCAGGTCCTCCAGCAGGCCACTCACGGTCTCCTCGGTCACGTCAAGGCTGGGGAGGGATACATAAGTTTACATAGATTTACATAGGTTTGCTTAGGTTTGCTTAGGTTTACATAGATTTACATAGGTTTGGTTAGGTTTGCTTAGGTTTACATAGATTTACATAGGTTTGGTTAGGTTTGCTTAGGTTTACATAGGTTTGCTTAGGTTTAAATAGGTTTACTTAGATTTACAGAGTTAGTTTAGTAATGCATGAATACTGAAGCGAATTAGTTGGTAGTAAAATAATATTAAAAAGAGTTGGTAGGTGAGGGCTTGACCATGCAAAGAAAGAGTGCTGGAGTAGAAAATATGATATGTTTCTATTGAAGGTTACACTCTTAAGGCCATTAGATAGATAGATAGATAGATAGATAGATAGACATAGCAAGGAGGCCGGGTGGTGTGAGGTGTTGCAAGATTGAAAATAAAGACGGAAAACTCTGGTAATTAGTGATTCTGTTTAGTTTACGAGCGACATTTTTGCGGCGACACCCTCCGCGCTCGATAGATAGATAGATAGATAGATAGACATAGCAAGGAGGCCGGGTGGTGTGAGGTGATGGAGGACAGCTGGAAAACTCTGCAGCATTATCATACCATGCAGCATACGAGCGACCTTTCTACGGTGACTAGGTATGAATTATTGAAAACGTGCAAATTAGGAAAAAACTTAACATGCATATTCATCTTGAGCAAGCCACGTAGCGTCGTAGACCTGTATAATATTCTGCATGTAAAAAAAAATAGACTTCTCTGATACTGAGCGTAAGATTAGGTAGTGAGTTTGTTCTGTGTTTGTAGAGAGAGAACTAGATGAGAATGTGAGGGAAAGAAATATATTTTAAATGAGAGAATGAGGATAGGAAAAAGATGAAGAGAGAGAAAGAGAGAGAGAGAGGAGCAGAGATGATAAATTAGAGGATGAGGGAAAGAAAGAAAGAAGCAAAGAGATATGATAAATGAGAGAATAAGGATAGAAGGACGAGAGGGAGAAAACATAAGAACATAAGAAGAACATGAGAACGCAGGAGTCTACAAGAGGCCGGTAGGCCTGTACGAGGCAGCTCCTTTGACCCTAAGCTCCCGTGTATCAAACCCCACCTAATATCGCTGTCCATGAATGTATCTAGTCTATTTTTGAATGTGACAATTGTATTGGCACTCACCACATGACTGCTAAGCCTATTCCACTCATCCACCACCCTATTAGTAAACCAATTTTTGCCTATGTCCCTGTTGAATCTGAATTTATCCAGTTTAAACCCGTTACTTCGTGTCCTACCCGGTTCTCTTACCAACAAAACCTTATGAATGTCTCCCTTATTAAAGCCCTTCATCCATTTATAAACCTCTATCATGTCTCCACGCACCCTTCGCCTTTCTAGAGAATGCAAGTTTAACTGTTTGAGTCTTTCCTCGTATGGCAAGTTTCTCAACCCCTGAATCATCTTAGTCATCCTCCTCTGCACCGATTCTAACATTTTGATATCCATTCTATAGTAGGGTGACCAGAACTGAACCGCATAGTCAAGATGAGGTCTAACTAATGCTAAATATAGTTTGAGGAAGACTTCGGGGCTTCTGTTGCTTACGCTCCTTGAAATAAATCCCAGTACCCTATTAGCTCGATTTCTAGCTTGAATGCATTGTGCCCTTGGACGGAGATCAGAGCTCACTAAGACCCCTAAATCCCTCTCGCACCCAGACCTACTTATGAGAGTGTCATTTAAGCAATAGTTATGTGAGGGGTTGTTCCTACCTACACTCAGAATACTGCACTTCCCTACATTGAACTCCATCTGCCATTTAGGACGTAGAAGAAAGATCGAAGGAAAGAAAAATAAGAGATGATTCAAATGTAGACAAAGATTAGTAAAGAAAGAAGGGGAAAGGATAGAAGATGGGAAGAAGGGAGAACAGAGATAGAGAAAACGGAGAAGAACAATGGAAGGAAAGAAAAAGAAAGAGAGAGATAGGAAGGAAAGAAAGGAAAGAGAGAGAGAGAAGGAGGAAAGAAAGGAAAGAATGGAGAAGGGAAAGAGAAGGAGGAAAGAGTTAACAAAAAACTAAGCATAAATTCAAACTTCTCCATATATATTACTTTTCCGGGATGGCTTTGCAGAGGCGGATGACTTGAGGGTTGACGCCTTGGAGTCGCTGAAGGCCAAACCAGCGATCGGTCTTCCACACATCGATACACTGTAAAGGAAAAGGAGAATTAGCGGGTTAGTGAGGATGATAAATGGGAGGATGAGGGAAGGAAAGAGAAGAGAGAAAGAAAGAAAGGAGGAAGAGATGTAAATGATAAATGAGATTTCTATTTGTGTATTTTTCCATTCATTCATTCTTCATTCCTTCTCTCCCCTGTTCCTTTCTTCTTCCTCATTTCCTCTTTATTTTCTTTTTCCATTCATTCATTCTTCATTCCTTCTCTCCCCTGTTCCTTTCTTCTTCCTCATTTCCTCGTTATTTTCTTTTTCCATTCATCATTTTTCATTTCTTCTCTCCCATGTTCCTTTCTTCTTCCTCATTTCCTCTTTATTTTCTTTTTCCATTCATTCATTCTTCATTCCTTCTCTCCCCTGTTCCTTTCTTCTTCCTGTTTCTTCCCCTATACTTTTCTCTCTCACAGTCCTAATTTCCTCTTTATTTTCTTTTTCCATTCTTCTTAACCCATCTATGCTTATAACTTAAAGGCATTCAAGCCCGTATTGTGAAACTCTCGGGGTCCCATTTCGTCTGGTCCTAAAGCCTCGCGTCGTGGAAATTGCCGCTGGGGTGTTCATGGAGTGTTTTGTGGTCTTAAGTGATAGTTTTATACGACTTATGCAGCTTGAAAGGGAGAAACATCCATGGAAACTCGGTTGATCTTCCCTGTGGCCTTGGGAAATGGTTATAATTGGAGAGAGACGTAAAATAATATGGGGCTCGGCATCTTCTGTAAACTTAATAATAAAGAATTGTTATCGATATCTCTATTTTTGCTAGTGTAGATAGACAGATACACTCATTAAGTTGTATAGTTCATCTTCCACGTGAAAATTAAGGTGTAAGTCCGCAGGTTAAATTAAGATAAAGATAAATGCTACAATGATATATGTTATTTTTTTGGTATTGCGAGCTGTATTTCTATTTCAACTCGAGTAGGTAGACGTAAGCATTAATTTAGTCGTATATTTGATCTTCCTCGTGAAAACTGGGTGAAATTCTGAAGTTTATGGAAAGTAAACATTTTAGACTGGCTGTGTTCGAATGACTGACTTCTGTAAAAAAATGTTATTGTGTTATTGTCATTCATTCATCACACTACAAGTCAACCACTCTTCTTAACGTAACCCTCTTTCCATGGTTCTTATCTATACATGTGAATATGAGTTGAAAGTCTGTAGTTATAGTGATATATTGAAGTTAAAGTCAGTCACTATCAAACGAAGACAGTGTTGAGGATTGGCTTAACAGATGTACGACAAACCATCCTAAAATACGATAATCCGATCAGCTTTAGAAACGTAGAATTATGCTTCAAAAACGCAAAGAACATCAATAAGTAGAAGTCTTAATAATAACTCTACATAAATATTGCTTTTTATGGGTGGGTATGATAGTATTTAGGCAGAAAATAATAAATACAATGCTCAGAGTACGACAATTTGGTAAGACTGAAGAATTTACATCAGCTGAGCGGCAGAGACAAACCGGCGGGTGTAGGGAGTGACATGGCGGGCGACCGAGTCCTTATTTTCCTACTATTATCCGTGTTGTAAGTGCGTTGAAGGTGACTCTCAATGGCAAACACATCCCTGAAGGTCTTGGGCGTACGTGGAGTAGATAAGAAGGCGGACCAAGGCTTTACAAGGTGAGTTAGAGCTTAATATAGTTTACCTGTGCCTTGCTTCACCTTGGATTTTTATTTTATTTTTGTGTTTTTAAGTGATTTTTGGTTACGTGTCTGTGATTTTAAGTGTCAGGTAAGGAAGGTGGTGTATTTAGCATGTTCGTTGTAGAAGAAGGTCGTTGGGGAAAGATTATAATAGGAAATAACGGTAAAATAGTTAACAAGCTTGACACGTAATTGGGTGATTGGGTCGTTATTTGTTTTAAGTGATTTTTGGTGATGTTCCTGTGATTTTAAGTGTCAGGTAAGGAAGCAGGTGTATTCAGGATGTTTGTTATATAAGCTGGTCATTGTGCAAAGCTTAAATATAGGAAATAACGAATAAAAACGAGATTAGCAATTTCAACGATGGTGGTTTCAATCGGTATTTGTCTTTTAACTCGTTTTTATTTGATGTTCTTGTAATTTCAAACACTAGATTAGGAAGCAGGTGTATTTAGCATGTTCGTTGTAGAAGAAGGTCGTTGGGGAAAGCTTATAATAGGAAATAACGGTAAAATAGTTAACAAGCTTGACACGTAATTGGGTGATTGGGTCGTTATTTGTTTTAAGTGATGTTCCTGTGATTTTAAGTGTCAGGTAAGGAAGCAGGTGTATTTAGCGTGTTTGTTTTAGAAGCTGGTCGTTGGGGAAAGATTATAATAGAAAATAATGGAAAAATAGTTAACAAGCACTGCCCTAATTTTAACGGTGGTCATCTCATTAGGAAGTATTTAAGTGGTTTTTCGTTGTGTTCTTGTACTTTTAAATGTCAGGTAAGGATGCAGGTGTATTTAGCGTGTTTGTTGTAGAAGCTGGTCGTTGGGGAAAGCTTAGAATAGGAAATAATGGAAAAATAGTTAACAAGCACTGCCCTAATTTTAACGGTGGTCATCTCATTAGGAAGTATTTAAGTGGTTTTTCGTTGTGTTCTTGTACTTTTAAATGTTCGGTAAGGATGCAGGTGTATTTAGCGTGTTTGTTATTGAGTTGGGTCACTGGGGAAAGCTTAGACATATAAAAAAATTAACAAGCATTGAGACGTGATTTTAACTATGGTCGTCTCATTAGGAAGTAGGCTATTTGTGTTTTACGTGTTTATTTGCCATTTTCCTGTACAGACGAACACCGGATAAGGAAGCAGGTGTATTTAGGATGTTTGTTATAGAAGTATGTCATTGTGGAGAGCTTAGCAATATGAAACTACGGAATAAGGAGCGCATTGTAGCTGGCATTTTTTCCACGGCGATAGTGGTGGTGGTTTTTTAAGCTCTTTGTTACTGTTTTAAGATTGTATTTTTAAGTATTGATATCAGAGTGGGTAGGGTACTTATAGGTTACGGGTTATGAGTTAGTGGGAAGTGGTGGTTAGGGATTTGTGGGAGGGAAGTATAGTTGGGTAGTTAGGCGAGGTTGTGGTTCGACTTGTTTCGCTTGTCACACACTCATCCCGTTTCATTACTACTAGAGAGCACTGCGTTTTCTATATTAATGCAGGGACCTCAGTTTCACCGTTTACTTATTTGTTTTTATATGTTTAGTTTCCTTTATTCTGCGACGGGAGATTTTCGAATTAGGTTTTTTTTGCACCTGTGGCCGTTTCGCTTGTCACTTATCCCGTTTCATTGCTACTAAAGAGCACTGCGTTTTCTATATTAATGCATGGACCTTATTTTTACCGTTTACTTATTTGTTTTTATATGTTTAGTTTCCTTTATTCTGCGACGGAAGATTTTCGAATTAGGTTTTTTTCCATCAGTGGCCGTTTCGCTTGTCACACCCTCGGCTCACACCTGTCAATAATCCCTCGGCCCCGCGCGTGAGGTGTGAAGGTGTGGGTGTTTTGGTTGGCTAACGATGGTTGGGCGCCTACAACAACAAACTTGTCTCTCATCTTGCACGCGTCCCACACCACACCACACCACTCCGTACCATCCCACACCATCACCATACCAATACACAGTCCTCCATCTTGCACAGGTCCCCCCCCCCTCTCCCTCACTATATCATCACCACTACCACCGTCATCACCATACCATGCCGTCCACACCATCACCATAAATACTACATCACCATATATAAAAAAAGTTCCAGTACCTTGCACGGATTTCTCACCACACCATCCATACTTAGAAATATATACAAATAGGTGTGTGTGTGTGTGTGTGTGTGTGTGTGTGTGTGTGTGTGTGTGTGTATTGAAATTGATTTGAGGTTATTACACTATGCATCCATCTATCCTTCTGTGTGTGTGTGTGTGTGTGTGTGTGTGTGTGTGTGTGTGTGTGTGTGTATTGAAGTTGATTTGAGGTTATTACACTATGCATCCATCTATCCTTCTCTGTGTGTGTGTGTGTGTGTGTGTGTGTGTTGAAGTTGATTTGAGGTCATTCAACTATGCATCCAAATATCCATCTATATGTGTGTGTGTGTGCGCCGGTCCATCCTTACCCCAGGCTCGCCCAGGGACTTCTTGTACACGCTCCTCATGCTCTCCAGCGTGCTCCATTTGGTGGTGGTCCACTCGATGAGCTTCGTCTTGGCCAGCAGACTGATCTTCTCGCTGGCGAAGGTCCACTGAGGGGAGAGAAAGGGAGAGATCACGGCAAGGCTCTAAGGGGACTGACTTGTTATTTCTTTTCTATACAGGGTTAACAGCGTGTGACTTGGCGTTTTCTTATATATGACTCATCGTTTTTCCTATATATGATGGTATTGCGAAGGAAGAGCTAGAGTTTGTGTTGGTATGTTATTCCTTCTCGTAAGTTAGGTCCTGTTGTTTTGGTTGTATGGTAATGTGTTATGGTGACAATGGTTTGCCTGAAAGATTAGTTTGTAGTGGTTCTGAATTCGTACCTTCTCGTATGTTAGGTCTTGGTGTGATCTTGTCGTAGTAAAGTAATATTATAAAAAACTTAACGACTTTCAAGTGTACGGAAACCAAAGATGGGCTGCCTAAAAAAAAATAATTTGTTGTGGTTCTGTGTTTATACCTCCTCGTGTGTTAGATCCAGGTCTGTTTTTGATGCTGGTATTATGCAAGATACAGCTTATGAAGTTTCACAAATTCAGCCCAAGTTAAAACACCACTATTTCTCTTATGCTCCGGGCAACATATCAAGACGAGAGATTGCTGTAGTTCTGTGTTAATTTTTTCTCTCGTGTGTGTTAAGTCCAGATCTGTTTTTGATGCTGGTATTATGCAAGATACAGCTCATGAAGTGTCCTAAATTCAGCCAGAGTTAAAACACCACTATTTCTCTTATGCTCCGGGTAACATAACAAGACGAGAGATTGCTGTAGTTCTGTGTTAATTTTCTTTCTCGTGTGTGTTAAGTCCAGATCTGTTTTTGATGCTGGTATTATGCAAGATATAGCTCATGAAGTTTCACAAATTCAGCCCAAGTTAAAACACCACTATTTCTCTTATGCTCCGGGCAACATAACAAGACGAGAGATTGCTGTAGTTCTGTGTTAATTTTCTCTCTCGTGTGTGTTAAGTCCAGATCTGTTTTTGATGCTGTTATTATGCAAGATACAACTCATGAAGTTTCCTAAATTCAGCCAGAGTTAAAACACAAGTATTTCTCTTATGCTCCGGGTAACATAACAAGACGAGAGATTGCTGTAGTTGTGTGTTAATTTCCTCTCTCGTGTGTGTTAAGTCCAGATCTGTTTTGATGATGTTATTATGCAAGATACAACTCATGAAATTTCCTAGATTAAGCCCGTTTGTTGTGACTGTTCGTACGTTCTCGTATGTTAGGTCCTGGTCTATTTTTGATGTTATTATGCAAGATACACCTCATAAAGTTTAACAGATTCAGGCAGAGTTACAACCCCTATGCTCCGGCTAACATATCATTAAAAGCCTGTTACGGTGTAGTCTTGCAAACCGAAAGAGGCATATCATTTGAATTTCCTGTCCCCAAGTGTAAAATGGAGTAGATATGGTGTTGAAATAGATACATAATGTCTGTACTCACGTAGTATTCCTCGGAGAACTTTTCATCGCTCGGAAGGTTCTCGATCTGAAAGGAAAGAAGGACAAAAGTTAGACTTCTCTCGGTCACTCAACATTCTCTCACAGCAGCAGCGCTCAATGTTTTTCTTTTTCTTTTTTTTATTCTTGCCCTTGAGCTGCTTCCTGTACCGTAAACAAAGACGTGTATCACTGCCCCCGAACTCGTTGTCATCGCGTCTGTGTCAAGTTACTGTCATGTCGCCTCCAAGATAAGATACACGATACTAGGAAAGATTGTTGGATATATATATTTTTTAAGCAACTGATTGACGTGTCCAGAATAAGAATGAGATACACGATACTAGGAAAGATTGTTGGATTTATATATTTTTTTTAAGCAATTGTTAACGTGTCCAGAATAAGATAAGATACACGATACTAGGAAAGATTGTTGGATTTATATATATTTTTTAAGCAATTGTTAACGTGTCCAGAATAAGATAAGATACACGATACTAGGAAAGACTGTTAGATATATATATTTTTTAAGTAATTGTTAACGTGTCCAGAATAAGATAAGATACACGATACTAGGAAAGATTGTTGGATATATATATTTTTTAAGCAACTGATTGACGTGTCCAGAATAAGATAAGATACACGATACTTGGAAAGATTGTTGGATATATATATATTTTTTAAGCAATTGTTAACGTGTCCAGAATAAGATAAGATACACGATACTAGGAAAGACTGTTGGATATATTTTTTTTTAAGTAATTGTTGACGTGTCCAGAATAAATGAGTTATCTAAGTTATGATATAAGAACATAAGAACGTAGCCTCACCATGAGTCTCTCTCTCTCTCTCTCTCTCTCTCTCTCTCTCTCTCTCTCTCTCTCTCTCTCTCTCTCTCTCTCTCTCTCTCTCTCTCTCTCTCTCTCACACACACACACACACACACACACACACACACAGTCATTACACAAGATAAAAAAACCATACTAAAATCTAAAAGAATTCAAAAAAAGTTATACGATACGCGACATTTACAAGTTCGATACAGCCTCTTAAAACCCAAATACGTAAGAATAATGAGACAAGAACACACGCACACACGCCCCCCCACACACACACACCCCTGAAAAAAAACCTGGCCAGCTTTGCGTCACGAGATCTGGGGACACGGTATTAAAATTATCACGTACACATTACTTTTTTGTGTGTTTTTTTCCTTTCCCTGTCTCCCCTTACCACGGAAATACCTTCTTGTGGGCAGCTGTGTTTGTTATGCTGATGGTGGGTGTGGGCGGGGGGGGGGGGCGGCGAGAGAGAGAGAGAGGGGGAGAAAGGCAGGGGCGGGTATGTTAGTTGAGAGGGATGTGCGTGATGGGGCATATGTTGTTTTCTTCACCATAATTTGCGTCTCCTCTCCTTCTGTCCGTCATCATCATCATCATCACCATTCTCATCATATGACCGACCACGTCTGAGCCTTGTCATCCCTTCCTTTTCCTACTTCCCCTCCTCTCCCTTCTTCTTTTCCGCTCCTCCTCCTCCTCCTTCTCCTCCACCTCCTCGTCATCATCATCATCATCAGAATCATTTCCATATGACACACACCACGCCACCAAGCCTAGCCTTGTTATCCCTTTTCCTACTTCCCCTCCTCTCCCCTCTTCTTTCCCCTCCCCTTCTCCCTCCTCTCCCCTTCCTCCTCCTCTTGACAAAACGTTTCGGAGCTCATTCGTGCATTAACTCTCATCCTGTCATGTGAGAGAGAGAGAGAGAGAGAGAGAGCTGTACACACACACACACACACACACACACACACACACACAGACACAGACACAGACAGTTCATCGTATTTTTAAACCGGAAGATAAACATACATTAGACAGACAGACAGAAAGACAGGTTTTAAGGTGTCAGAGAGCTGCTACCGGTGTGTGTGTGTGTGTGTGTGTGTGTGTGTGTTGATAGTATACACGTGATTCCATATGGAGACAGGTATATATGTATGACGTCAAGTGTTTGCATTACCGGTATAACGAAAGATAGGCTCTCTCTCTCTCTCTCTCTCTCTCTCTCTCTCTCTCTCTCTCTCTCTCTCTCTCTCTCTCTCTCTCTCTCTCTCTCTCTCTCTCTCTCTCTCAGGTGCAGTGGCGTCATTAGCAAGTGGGTGTATAGAGATGTCTGTCGGCAGTGTGAATATTAAGAAGCCAGGTAATACTCTCGTCAGGTGCACTGATTAGCGTACGTCAGAGGTCCCGTCAGGCGATGTAAACGAGGGTAGAGAAGGATAAAGGAAGGCTGTATAATGGTAGTAGTGGTAGTAGTAGTGGTGGTAGTAGTAGTAGTAGTAGTAGTGGTAGTAGTAGTAGTGGTAGTAGTAGTAGTAGTAGTAGTAGTAGTAGTAGTAGTAGTAGAGACGAACAGGTTGCTAATAAGTTCCGGATTAACCAGTTTCATCTCAAATAATAATAATAATAATAATAATAATAATAATAATAATAATAATAATAATAATGTGATGTGAATTAAGAGCGAAAACACGGTGACTTGTTTGCCAGACTTTGGATATTTATAGAAAAACAACAACAACTGAAATTTCAATACAATCTTATCTATTTTCGCTTCCATCCTGTTCTATGTGATTCCGGGTCGTTTGGGGGAAGTTACGAAAGCCAGCCTGCGCTTATACCTCCGTGGTGCAGTGGTTAGCGTCTCAAACTACGAAACTGCAGGGCTTGGTTCGAATCCCGTCTTGGGTAGTCAGCGTACGGGTCATCCACTTGTACATCTTTCCGGGGGTTCTCGATAAATGAGGGTGTGGTAACCGGGATGTCACACTGGCCACTCCAGGCTCAACGTGACGGGGATGCGTACCGGGGCCATGCGTAGCTGTATAGAGTATGCTCCCAACTTAACTTTTGCCTCAAGCCCCGTTCACGCTGTTCCGACTCTGGGTACACGAGGTCTTGGGTGTGAAATGTTGATATGAAAGGGTCGCACATTTTTTTCTTTTTTTACAACTAATGAGACAGTTCAAGGGCGTAAGAAAAAAATATTATAGAAAAAGCCCGCTACTTACTGCTCCTGAATAGAGGTCAAAGGAGTGGCCAAAAAGAGAGGTCAATTTTGGGACTGGTCTATATCTCCTCTTTCTCATAGTTATGTGCCTCTTCTTGTATATGCTTCTTTTCCTGCTTTTTTTTTTCTCTAATTCTTGTTTTTTTCTTTCCTCTCTGTTTTATTCTTCTCCCCTTTTCTTTCTATTCTCCTCCTCCTCCTATTTTCTTTCTCTAATTCTTCTGTTTTTTTCCGTCCTCTGTCTCCGTTTTATTCTTCTCCCCTTCTCTTTCTCTAATTTTCCTCCTCTTCCTCCTCCTCTTTCCTTTCTCTAATTCTCTTCCTCCTCCTCCTCCTCCTCCTCCTCTTTCTTTCTCTATGTCGGAAAGAGGTCCAGGAACGATCGCCAGATGCTAATTCGGCACAGTTGAAGGGGACCTAAAAGTCGTTGGGTCGTCGGGTCAGTGTGAACGGGGCTTTGCTTAATTCTTGTTCACCCGAGCAGCCTATCGCAGGTGCTGGATTCAAACCCGTCTTGAACAAAAAAAACACCAATTTCTTCCTTCTTTTGTTCAGTCTGCGTTGTAAGATAGTGCAGATAACAGGTTCCAAGGTAATCTACTTCAACAGCATTCATTTATTTGATGTTGTTTACGCAGTGTTGCACGTTGGAGTTAGTGCAGGATCCAGTCTTATTAAAAAAAAAATCTAAGTTCTCCATACGTATAGTTTGTCAATCCTGCGCAAAGTCGGGCGGAGTGGAAAAATTTGGGCGGCTTTTCCGATACCCAGCAGTGAATGGGTACCAGGTATTAATCGGGGGTTGTGTCTCGTCTCCTGGGGTCTGTTCCCTTCTCCTATAATTCCTTCCCCTTCTGTCTCTCTCCGGCATATGACCACAGATGTTGCGCCGACTAAACGAAACTTTCCAACTTCCCGTCTCCTGGGGTCTGTTCCTTTCTCCTATAATTCCTTCCCCTTCTGTTTCTCTCCGGCATATGACCACAGATGTTGCGCCGACTAAACGAAACTTTCCAACTTCCCGTCTCCTGGGATCTGTTCTCTTCTCCTATAATTCCTTCCCCTTCTGTCTCTCTCCGGCATATGACCACAGATGTTGCGCCGACTAAACGAAACTTTCCATCTTTTCCTGCGCTAAGTTCTAACATGCAGCCTTGGTAACAACAACAACAAGAAGAACATTATTACTTTTTTTCCTTTTCTTCTTTACTCTTGTTAATTATAAAATACTAAACTCACTCCATTTGTTCAGTTTCATTTTCTTTTTGTTTTTCTTTCCTTTCTCCGTGTTTTATTATTTTTCCTTTCTTTTTTTATATTCTCCTTCTCCTCCTTTCTTTCTCTCCTTCTCCTTCTCCTCCTCTTTCTTTCTCTAATTCTTTCGTTTTTCTTTCCTCTCTCTGGGTTTCATTCTTCTTCTCCTCCCTACTGTTCTCCTCCTCCTTTTCCTTTCTCTAATTGTTTTTTTTCCTCCTCTCTCTGTTTGTCATTCATCTTCCTTTCTTTTTTATCTTTTCCTCCTTTTTCTTTCTCTAATCCTCCTCCTCCTCCTCTTTCTCTAATTATGTTTTTCTTTCATTTTCTCTGTCATTCTTCTCCCCTTCTTTTTTTTCTTTTCCTCCTCCTTTTTCTTTCTCTAATCCTCCTCCTCCTCCTCTTTCTCTAATTCTGTTTTTCTTTCATTTTCTCTGTTTGTCATTCTTCTTCCTTTCTTTTTTTTCTTTTCCTCCTCCTTTTTCTTTCTCTAATCCTCCTCCTCCTCCTCCTCTTTCTCTAATTCTGTTTTTCTTTCATTTTCTCTGTTTGTCATTCTTCTTCCCTTCTCTTTTTACTGTCCTCCTCCTCCTCCTCCTCTTCTTCTTGCGCAAATACAGGTTTCAGAGCAGTCTTCGTTAAAAAAAACACTAAAAAAAACTAGGTCAGGAAATGTCTAATATATAACGTACTGGCTTTACCGTATATATAGTTTCATCGCCTTTCTTCTTTCTATTCTGTTCCTTCCCTTCTCTACAATTATCTTCGTTTCTACAGCATTCCTTCCTTCTCTTCTTAATCTACATCTTCCCTTCATTCCTTCCTATTCCTCTCTCTCTCTCTCTTCAGTATATCTTTCCACTCTTTGTATTAATTTCACTATAGCATTTTCCTCCTTTTTTATTCAATATGCTTATTTATTATAATTTATTATCTATGTCTTTCTCTCCTCTGTACTCTTGACTTGCAAATGACCTCTCTTTTGACCTCGTTTTTTTTTTATTTTATTTATTTTTTGCCTGAGCAGCGTCCAGCGGGGTCATTTTGTTGTTGTTCCTGTTTTTGTTTGCCCTTGAGCTGTTGTTGTTGCCTCCCTTGCTGTCAACAACAACAACAAAATAATTAGCGCAAGGAATGTCTTTTGAACGCAGTATACCATTCCCTTCTATCGCCTTTCTTCTTCTTCTGTACAATCTTCTTTTACGTATCTTCCCTTATCTTTCTTTATCGCATTTATTTCTACCTCCTACTACCTTCTTCTTGTAGCCCGGGGAATGTCATTTGAACGCAGTATACCATTCACCTCTATCGCATTTATCTTGTATTCTGTATCTTCCCTTATCTTCCTCTATCGTCTTCACTTCTACCATCCTTCTTCTTAAGCGCTGGGAAAGTCTTATCAACGCACCACCTTTGTTATCGCAGTCACCTCTAATGCCTTCAATACCTGACTGTATACGCGGATTCGCTCACCTCCTGATAGCGCGCACGTGAATCTGTATTGAGACAGGTGTGTGTGTGTGTGTGTGTGTGTGTGTGTGTGTGAAGCCAGATATGTACGTATTGAAGACAGGTATTGACGTTTGAGCGGTTGTGGGATTTTTTCTTGGTTATTTCGTTTGTTTGTTTTATTGCCCTTAAGTTGCAGGGAGCGTATAGTGAGGGAGGTTAAGGGAGTCAATAGGAAGGGAGAGTAAGGGTTGATAGTCGCTAGTTACGCCCTAACAATAAACAACAACAAAAACAGCTTTCAACGTACATGTATTTAGGTATTTTTTTGCGTCTTTGCCCTTAAGTTGCAGGGAGCGTATAGTGAGGGAGGTTAAGGGTGTCAATAGGAAGGGAGAGTAAGGGTTGATAGTCGCTAGTTACGCCCTTCCTGTAAACAACAACAACAACAACAACAACAACAGCTGCCACATGTCGTATTTGTTATGTATATTTCGCGTCGTCTTTTGCGTTGTTTCTTAAGATCGTATCGCGTTCCGGCATCATGAGACAGGAAGTGCATGTCGCGTGGTGTTGTTTCTCTCTCTCTCTCTCTCTCTCTCTCTCTCTCTCTCTCTCTCTCTCTCTCTCTCATGATGATTAGAGTCACTTCATATCTCTTTGTCGGGGAGTGGCACGTGGCTGGACGGACACACACACACACACACACACACACACACACCTCCCTCGCTTCCACTCCCTTCCCCTGTGCCCCCTTGTTCTCCCTGGCTTCATCTCCCTACCTAACACGATCCCCCCCTCGCTCCTACCCTCCGACCGTCTCTAAGTTCGCAGTCCCTCAAGAAACCCGTCGCTAAGGTCTTTGAGATCTGGGCTTCCGGCACGTTATCGGCGGACTCGAGGAAGGGGAAGGCCTCATGCATCCCCCCCCCCCCCCTCCCCCGCCCTTTCGCCGTCTTCCGTCATGTCCCCTTCCGCTCGGACCCTCTCATATACATTATCACGCAATGCACTTAGACTTCGGGGCGATAAGATAAGGCAGTATGGAGTTTCGCAAGCACTCGGTGGGGCTATACGTGAAGGTTGTGATTGGGTATAGCGTTGAGAGGCTCGGTAATGTGTGTTTATCGTGGCTGGCTGTCTGGTGGGTGTTGGTAATGACGATATGAAAGGGGGGATGTATGGAGGGGAGAGAGAGGGAGGAGGAGGGAGGAAAGGAAGGGAGAGAGGGCTTTCATGGATGTTTTTGAAGTTTGTAATGACGTCCTAACTCTCCCTTCTCTCTTCTCTCCTATACAAAAGCTAAGGGAGGGAGAGAAGGAGAGACAGGGAGAATGTATTGAGGGAAGAGAGAAAGGGAGAATGTATAGAGGGAAGAGAGAGGGAGGAGGGAGGAAAGGAAGGGGGAGAGAGAGGGTTTTCATGCGTGTTTTCCCTGTTCAAGGCCCATGAGTCGTACGAATCTCTCACTAGACCCACAAAACAGTCCACGAAAATGTATGGAGAGAGAGAGAGAGAGAGGAAGGAGAGAGAGGTTTTCATGCGTGTTTTCCTGTTCAAGGCCCATGAGTCGTACGAATCTCTCACTAGACCCACCAAACAGTCCACGAAAGTGTATGGAGGGGAGAGAGGGAGGAGGAGGAGGAAGGAAAGGAAGGGAGAGAGAGAGGGTTTTCATGCGTGTTTTCCCTGTTCAAGGCCCATGAGTCGTACGAATCTCTCACTAGACCCACAAAACAGTCCACGAAAATGTATGGAGGGGAGAGAGGGAGGAGGAGGAGGAAGGAAAGGAAGGGAGAGAGAGAGGGTTTTCATGCGTGTTTTCCTCGTTGAAGGCCCATAAATCGTACGAATCTCTCACTAGACCCACAAAACATCCCACGAAAATCCCACGAGCCTCAGTCAGCCTGTTTGAAAAGCCTCTCGTGGAAGTTACCGGGGTTTTCATGGACTGTTTTGTGATGATGGTGACAGTTCTATATGTCTTCTGCATCTTGAAAGGGAGAATCACCCATGGAGACCCGGGTAATCCTCTCCGTGGGCTTAGTCGTAATGGGAGTCTGACACGATTGATAGTATGGGCATCGTCTCCTCGCTCTTCCACCTGTCAGACACCCCGCCAAGACTTTTAGTGTTCTGCAGGCCGACCGCTGACCTTGGCGTGTGTGTGTGTCCTTCCCGCTCTCCGTGCCTGCCGCCATGCTAACACCCCTCATGCATTGGCCTCTGGTTGTTTGGATGCGAAGCGTGTGATGTGTTCTGGTGCTTGAGTGCCTTTAGTATGCAGTGTGTGTGTGTGTGTGTGTGTGTGTGTGTCGCAACATTGTATCAGCCCGTTGTGTGAAACCTGTGCTTCGGAATATTGTCACCTGTGTGTGTGTGTGTGTGTGTGTGTGTGTCAGGGGCCCCGGTAGGTGCCCGCCCTTGCCGGCGTGGTGGTGCCAGCGTCACCAGGCTGTTAACAAAGCGTTTCATGACACTGCTGTGCCGTGCGTGTCAGCCGTCCAGCGCTCGCCGACCGTCTCTCCCTCCATCTACTACAGTGATGCCAGGGGCGAGCCTTTACCTAAGCCTGTCCCCTGCGTTCCTCTGCTGCTCCCCTTCCCTACCCTCACCCCTGGTAGGCCTAGTGCTCCGCCTCTGCCCGCGGCGGGGTGGTTACCTGTGCCGGGCCGTCCTCCACTTTCTGCTCGTAGCTGTACTCCCGCCGCTTGAGGCGAATGTCCTCCTCCCGCGTCTCGGGGTGCGGGTCGTGCTGCGGCAGGAAGCAGTCGTGGAGGTGGATGGTGTAGTGCTTGTGCGCCGCCACCCACCGCTGCAGGGGGAACACCCACAGCCTGCCGCCGCTTTTGCCGCGGTGCACGGTGACGGGCGCGTCGTCCTGCCCTGGCGACACTTTCACTTCCTCCACCTCAACACGGTCCAGGAACCAGGCGGAGGAGCCCCGCTTGGTGTGCCTGTTGAAGATGTACTGCAAGGCGCTGCCGATGATGGACAGGTCGGCGAAGTTGTCCCTCCACACCTCCACCCTGGCCACGGGCCCCGCGATGCCGCACTCCGCCCGCAGCTCCATGGTGGTGGTGGAGCCACGCTCGTTGTCGTTGGTGAATACCCTGTTGAGGGAGATGGGCTGCGAGGCGCGGCCCTGCAGGTCGTGCAATATCACGTACACATTGGCGTCTGTGCCCGCGCCGCGCCTGTCCCCGGTCACCACGTGCAGGCGGTAATGGGTCTCCGCGGAGCCCCTCCACAGGTTCATGAGTCGCTCCATGGTGGCCCTGCAGCAGCCAATCATTGGTCGGTGCCTCGATCGCTCAGGCACAGGCAGGGCAGGTCGGGGCGCCCTACTGTAACACCGTCCTGGCAATAGGCCGCCGCCACGGGTCTCGGCCACGACACTTGGCCTTGCGCACCGACGCTCAGACTGTTGGCCGCACTCGGCCTTGTCAGCGAGTGTATAGTCGGCACACGGAAGGGAGAGGTAAGGTCCTCCCCAGATGCAGGCTACCGCGGAACTGACGGCGGGAGGGTCGCCGGGCATTATATTGGCCGCGAAAAGATGGCCGCGGAGTTGCCAGCCGCCTTCCGTCATCCTTGTGCGGCAGGACTGTTGCGCCACGCCTCGTCATCCCGCCCTGCTGCCCGCAGTCGCTCGCAGCAGGCGAGGCTCCTCACCTACTCCCGCCCTCCCTCTGCCCGGCACCTCCCCCCTTACCTACGCCCTTCCCAGCCTCCCTCCTTACCTACGCCCTTCCCAGCCTCCCTCCTTCCCTGCCCCCTCTTACCTGTTTGCCTTCCTCCTGTACTACGCTCTTTCTCTCCTCCCTTTCCCACGCTACTTCTCCCTTCATCACTCCCTCCTCCCTTCATCTTACCTCCCTCCTCCTCTCTCCCTCCCTCTACGATACACGGATAGACACACGGAACAGGTAACAACACGCAACACGCGGAACAATAGCACAGGGGAACATAGCGAAACACAGTGACCCAGAAACTTAAAATAGCCAGACAGTGTTAGTAACAGGGTGCCAAAGAGCTGAGTGGAACTTGACCCTGAGTGGAACGTGGCTTTGGCGGAACACAGCGGAACAGCCATAGCAACTTAGTGGAAGCTTATCAGAGCTGTCTTATCTTAAACCTCGTCTTGAAAGGAATGTAGGGAAGGGAGGTGATGGTGGTGAGGGAGGGGGAGAGGGGGAAGGAGAAAGGGACAGAGATTAGATATGGGTGAAGGAAAGGAAGGTAAGAAAAAGGAAAGGGAGGGAAGGAAAAGGAACGGTAGAAAGGGAATATAAATAGAAAGGAAAGAGAGATAGAGAGAAAGAATAAGACAGGAAGGAAATAGGGAGGGAAGGAAAGGGAAACTGAGGAGACAGAAAAAGAATAAGAAAAAGAGAGAGAAAGGGAGACAAAGAATGGAAAAAAAAGAGGAGATAGAGGAAGAGAAACAGAAAGGAAAGGGAGGTGGTAGAGAAATGGGTAAATAAGTGGGTATACTTAGTGGTGGTGATGGTGATGACGGTGGGGTTGAAAGGCCTGAGGGAAGGGTTTAATGGTGACAGCTGGTGATGATGGTGATGATGGTGGTGGTGAAGGGGGAGAAGAAAGGGGAAGGATGTGAAGGGGTGTGTTGAAGGATCGGGGAGAATATTGCTATGGGGGGAGAGGGGAAGGGAGGGGAGGGGAGGAGGAAGCCTTGAGGGAGGGGGAGAATGTTGCTATGGGGGGAAGAAGGGAGGGGAGGGGAGGGGGGTGTAGGTTGTGGATTTTTGGGGAAGAGAAAATAGATGATGAGGAAGAGGAGGAGGAGGAGGAGGAGGGAGAGAGGAGGAGGCAGGAAGACGAAAGAGAAGAGAAGGAAGAGAAGGAAGGGAATGGAAGAGAGATAGAGAAAAGGAAAAGCAGAAAGGAGGAGGAAGGGAAGAAGGAAGGGAGAAGAGGAGAATGGGAGACTCGGAAAGGAGGAGGAGGAGGAGGAGGAGGGGGGAATGGAAGAGAGAAAGGAGAGAAAAGCACAGACATAAAAAAAAGAAGAGGAGGAGGAGGAGGAGGAGGAGATTGAAGTGAATGGAAGAAACACGAGATGGAAACAGAAAAAGGAGGAGGAGGAGGAGGAGGAGGAGGAAACGGAAGAAGAAGAAGAAGAAGAAGAGGCGGATGATAAAACAAAACAAAAAACGGATGTGCTAGGTCACGAGAGAGAGAGAGAGAGAAATAAAAGAAATAAATAAAATAAGTAAATAAAAGAAATAAATAAAATAAACAAATAAAGAGAGAGAGAAATAAAATAAGTAAATAAAAATCAATAAAATAAATAAATAAAAGAGAGAGAGAGAAATAAAATAAGTAAATAAAAGAAATCAATAAAATAAATAAATAAAAAGAGAAATAAATAAAAATAAGTAAATAAAAGGAAATATATAAAAATAAATAAAGAAAAAGAGAGAGAGAGAGAGAGAGGAAGCGGAAGGCGGGGAAAGGTGAATCACATGACTATCACGGGACCCCAAAAATCCCCATGTCGGGAAATCCTAACATAAGCAAAACTAGTGAACGTTTGAAAGGCTGGCGCGACTGACTGACGGACTGACCTTCAAACACACACACACACACACACACACACACACACACACACACACACACACACACACACACACACACACACACACACACGTACGTCACACACATACCGCTATAAATTACTCTGATATGTATCGTTCGTAAATTCTGAAGATCCTGAATCCTCCCAGCGAATTTTTTTTTTTTTTTTAGCGTAAGCGGAACTATAATCACTACTACTACTACTACTACTACTACTACTACTACTACTACTACTACTACCACCACTAGACAAAATAATGATAGTTAGTTCGTCTTTTTTGGTATATTTTTGTTGTAGAGAAGACAGAGGAAAAAAATGACAGGGAGACAGGGAAGGAAAAGGGAGATAGAGAAAAAATGAGACAGGAAGAAAAGGGAGAAAAGACGATAGGGAGGGAAGGAAAAGGAGAGATAGAGAGAGAGAGGGAGACAAAGAAAGGAAAAAAAGACGAAATAAAGGAAGAAAATAAGAAATAAAAGGAAGGAGGAAAGAAATGGTTAGATTTTTTTCTCTAGAACGATATATATATTTTTTTTCTGGTGGTGGTGGTGGTGGTGGAGGTGATGGTGGTGATAGGGTTCATTGTAAAAGGCTTCTGGTGACGAGATTAAGGTGATTGTGTCCTAAAACGGTGTGTGTGTGTGTGTGTGTGTGTGTGTGTGTGTGTGTGTGTGTGTGTGTGTGTGTGTGTGTAGACCAGGGATTGCTGTTTTTTCTTCCTTTATTTTCCTTTCCCTTCCCTTCCTTTTCCATCCCTTTCCTTCCTTTCCCTTTCCTTTCCCTTTCCCTTCCCTTCCCTTCCCATCCCTTTCCTTCCTTTCCCTCCTTTCCCTTCCCTTCCCTTCCCTTCCCTTCCCTTCCCTTCTCTTTCTGTCCATGAATGAATGAAGGAAGGGAAGGAAAGAAAGGTGGAGAGAGGAAAACGCAAGAGGAGGAGGAGGAGGAGGAGGAAGAGGAAACGAGAGGGGAAGGAATGAATGAGTGAATGAATGAAGGGAACGGATGAGAGGTGGAGGAAGGGAAAGGAGAAGGAAGAAGAGGAAGAGGAGGAAAGATTTGAATTAATTAGGAAAACAGGTATACGAACACACCTGACTACCTGGCCCGGGGTTCGATACCAGCCAGGGGAATCCTCAGGTATTTACTAGGGGGGGAGGGAGGGGTGGGGGTGGGGGGGGAGTGCTTTGTCTGTGTGTGTGTGTGTGTGTGTGTGTGTGTGTGTGTGTGTGTGTGTGTGTGTGTGTTTTGGTTTGAGGAGAAAGTTTGAAGATGTTTTTTCTGATGTCTCTTCCCTTTCTTTCTTTCTTTCTTTCTTTCTTTCTTTTCCTTCCTTCCTTTCTTTCTTTCTTTCTTCGTGTTCTTTATTTATTTCTATTCCTGTTTTGAGATAACAAATAAAAACGCATCTTCCTGTATTTCTTTTCCTTCCTTCCTTCCTTTCTTTCTTTCTTCCTTTCTTTCTTTCTTTCTTTTCTTCATTTTTTCTATTCCTGTTTTGAGATAAGAAATAAAACGCATCTTCCTTTCTTTCCTTCCTTCCTTCCTTCCTTCCTTCTTCCTTTCCTTCCTTCCTTTCTCCTTTCCTTCCTTCCTTCTTCCTATTCCTTCTTTTCCTTCCTTCCTTCCTTCTTCCTATTCCTTCTTTTCCTTCCTTCCTTCCTTCTTCCTATTCCTTCTTTTCCTTCCTTCCTTCCTTCTTCCTATTCCTTCTTTTCCTTCCTTGCTTCCTTCTTCCTATTCCTTCTTTTCCTTCCTTCCTTCCTTCTTCCTTTCCTTCCTTTCCTTCCTTCTTCCTATTCCTTCTTTTCCTTCCTTCCTGTCGCTTCCTTTCCTTTCCTTCCTTTTGCCTTCCTTCCTTCCCTCCTAGTCCTGTACTTCCTCTTCTTCCTCCTCCTCGCCACGGCATTATTAACCTCTGTTGTTGCGTCATGTCTCCTCCTCCTCCTCCTCTTCCTTCTCCTCCTCCTCTTCCTCCTATTATTATCATTCACTCTTCTTTTTTTTTTCTTTCCGTATCTTCGTTATTGATAAGTGCATCCTGTCTTCTGATTGCTCTCTCTCTCTCTCTCTCTCTCTCTCTCTCTCTCTCTCTCTCTCTCTCTCTCTCTCTCTCTCTCTCTCTCTCTCTCTCTCTCTCTCTCTCTCTCTCTCTCTCTCTCTCTCTCTCTCTCCCCCTTCTCTCCTCTCTCCAATACAAAAGCTAAGGGAGGGAGAGAAGAGAGGAAAGGGAGAATGTATGGAGGGAAGAGAGAGAGAGAGAGAGAGAGAGAGGAAAGGAGAGAAGGAAGGAAGAAGGATGGAGGGAGGAGGAGGAGGAGGAGGATCTACGCATGGAAATACCGATACTTTCTCTCCTTCTCTGACGTCAAATGGAGGAGGAGGAGGAGGAGGAGAAATACCTGTTCTATACATATTTTTGAAGGTAGTCCAGTTCCTTCCTCCTCCTCCTCCTCCTCCTCCTCTCTAGTTCCAGTCTCTCTCTCTCTCTCTCTCTCTCTCTCTCTCTCTCTCTCTCTCTCTCTGATTTTTCCCATGTGTAATAGAGTGTGTGTGTGTGTGTGTGTGTGTGTGTGTGTGTGTGTGTGTGTTTCATTGCCCGTCCTTGACCTTCGCTTTCTCCTCCTCCTCCTCCTCCTCTTCCTTCTCCAACTCCTTTCTTACCTCTCCTTCCTTTCTTCACTCATTCATCTATCTACTTTTTTTTAAATTATTCATTCGTATCATAAATGAATATAATCCTTCATACATACATACATACATACATACATACAGACAGACAGACAGACAGACAAATTATCTCACTTATTCTTTTTATTTCCTGTATTTTTCTTCCTTCGATTAATACTTTATTTTTGTACTATGTCATTTTCTTTGCTTATTTATATTATTTCTTTGTAGTATTTTTTTTTTCATTTATATTCGTGTTCAATTCGACATTTCCTTTTTTTTCTTTTCTTGTATATTTTTTCTTTTTTCTATTTTCCTTTATTCCTCCTTTTTGATCGTCCTTTTTTCCTTTATATTTTTTTTGAACTTTTTTTCTTATCTCGGTTCTCTTTTTCCCTTTTTCCTTCTTTTTTGATCTTCCTTTTTTTCCTTTTTATTTTATTTTTTTTTCTCATTTTTTGCATCATTGTTTTCATTTTCCTTTATTCCCTTTTTTTTTTAATCTTCCTATCTTCCTATTTTTTTCCTTTTCTCTCCTTTTCTTGCATTTCTTTCTTTTCTAATCACATTTTTTTTCATTTCATCTTCCTTTCTTCTTTTTATGTATCTATCTTCCTATTTTCTCCATTTTTATTTTCCTTTCCGATGTCTCCTTTTTTTTAGTAAGTTTTTATTTCATTGTTGTTGTTGTTGTTGTTGTCGTTGTTGTCTAGGTCATCCACTTTTCTCCTCTCCGTCCTCCACCGATAACATTAATCCATCCCTATCATTCTTTTTTCTCGCGGTCTTTTATTATTATTACTACGATAAGCTTCCAAAGCCTCCATTCAGGGTACAAATACAAGTTTAACTACACAAAATATCAAAAGGTAGTGGAGAAGGGCAAAGGACACGAATAGTTAAGAAAAAGTAGGAAGGATAAATAGAGGAGGAGGCAGGAAGACGATAGAGGAGGAAGGGAAGGAAGGGAAAGTAAAGAGATGGAGAAAAGGAGAAGCAGAAAGGAGGAGGAAGGGACGGAAGGAAGACAAGGGAAGAGGGAGGAGGAAGGGACAGAAGGAAGACGAGGGAAGAGGAGAAAGGGAAACTCAGAAAGGAGGAGGAGGAGGAGGAGGAGAGAAAGGAGAGAGAATCACATACAGAAGAAAGAAATAACGGGTTCAGATCGTGTTTAGAAATAGCTGTGTGTGTGTGTGTGTGTGTGTGTGTGTGTGTGTGTGTGTGTGTGTGTGTGTGTGTGTAGGATAATTTTTTTCTGCTTTTTCGAATCTCTCCTCCTCCTCCTCCTCTTCTTCTTCTTCCTCTTCCTCCTCCTCCTCTTCTTCCTCTTCCTCCTCCTCCTCTTCTTCTTCCTCTTCCTCCTCCTCTTCTTCTTCTTCCTCTTCCTCCTCATTCTTTTAATTTTCTTTTCATTCACGCCCCATTAAGAAAATTTCCTAGCTCATATTTTCTTCATTTTCTTTTTTTTCTTCTTCCTCTTTTTGTTCCTTTATTTTCTTCCTTTCTTTTTTTCCCTCTCCCTCTTCCTTTCTTATTCTTTTCCCTCCCTCTTTTCTTCCTTTTCTTCTTTTCCCTCCCTCTTTTCTTCCTTTCTTATTCTTTTCTTCCTTTATTTTCTTCCTTTCTTCTTTTCCATCTCCCTCTTTTCCTTTATTTCCTTCCTTTTCTTCCCTCTTTTCTTCCTTTGTTTTCTTCCTTTTTTCTTTTCTGTCTTCCTTTATTTCCTTCCTTTTCTTTTCTTCCCTCTTTTCTTCCTTTGTTTTCTTCCTTTCTTCTTTTCTGTCTCTCTTTTCTTCCTTTATTTCCTTTCTTCTTTTCTATCCCTCTTTTCTTCCTTTATTTTCTTCCTTTCTTCTTTCCCCTCTCCCTCTTTTTCTTCCCTTATCTCTTCTCTATTTCCTATTGCGTATTCCTCTTCCTAAGAATCTATCTATCTTATCATGTTATCATCTCCCTCTTTTATCTCCTTAACCTTCACCTCCCTTCTTCTTCCTCTTGAAATAGCTGTCTTCTCACCCTTCTTCTTTTCTTCCTTCTTTCTTCCTCGATTGTGTATTTTCTTCTTTCCTTCTTTTCACACTTTTATTTTTTTTCCTTCTCTCGTTTCTCTTTCTTAAATATTTAGTCTTGTTTCACTCTCTTCTGCCTTCTTCTTCCTTTCATTTTCCTTTCTTTTCCTTCCATTTTCCTTTCTTTTCCTTTCATTTTCCTTTCCTTTCCTTTCATTTTCCTTTCTTTTCCTTTCATTTTCCTTTCTTTTCCTTTCTTTTTCCTTTCTTTTCCTTTCATTTTCCTTTCTTTTCCTTTCATTTTCCTTTCTTTTCCTTCCATTTTTCTTTCTTTTCCTTCTATTTTCCTTTCTTTTCCTTCTATTTTCCTTTCTTTTCCTTCTATTTTACGTTCTTTTCCTTCTGTTTTCCTTTCTTTTCCTTCTATTTTCCTTCCATTTTCCTTCCATTTTCCTTATTTTCTTTCCACACCTCTTTTATTTATCTCCTTCTCTTCCTTCTCTCTTTTCTCTTTCTCAAATATTTAGCCTTTTCACCCTCTTCATCCTTTCTTCCTTTCCTCCCATATTTTCCCCTTTTCCTTTTTCCCGTTCCTCTTTCCTTCTTCTGTTTTCAATCTTTCACTTCGCTATTTCCTTATTTCCTCCCTTTCTTTTATGTCATTTTTCCATCTTTCCTTCTCTGTATATCTCCTTTTTCTCTTCTTTTTTTTTCTCTGCAATTTACTTTATTCATTTTTTTCTCTTGCTCGCTTCCATATTTTCTTCTTTTTCTCTACTACTTCTTTTCTCTTCTTATTTTCAATCTTACACATCTCTCTGCTACTACTACTACTACTACTACTACTTTTACTACTACTACTGCCATAACTACCAATGCCCC
>NC_066528.1:16775668-16830668 GCF_024679095.1 Eriocheir sinensis | reverse complement strand
GAGAGAGAGAGAGAGAGAGAGAGAGAGAGAGAGAGAGAGAGAGAGATAACACTGGCTTCACACACACACACACACACACACACACACACACACACACACACACACCATCATAACAGCATCCTACACTTTTTCCCCTTTCATCTTTAATCTTTTTTTCCGTCCTGTTCTCACGCTTTATCTAACATTCCCTGACTTATCTTTACTTTCAAGGACTCCATTATCTTATTACTTTCCTCCTTTCCCTTTCCTCCTCCTCTTCTTTCCTTCTTTCCCCTCTTTTTCGCATCCTATTCTCATTTTCCTTCATCTCCATTCCACTTCTTCTCTCTCCCATTTTTACCTTCAACCCTTCTACCCCTTCCCTATCCACTATTACATCCTCTCAACCTCTCTATCCATCTCCTACCCCTTCCCTATCCATATCCTATTCATTATCCTATACCCTATGTCCACCCATCACCTATTAAGTCCTGTCTCATCCTCTATCCGCTCCAGTACCTCATGGCCTGTCTCTGTGTGTCCGTGTCTGTTCGCCTGGGTGCTATCTTCGTCTTCGCCAGGGGAGGCCGGAGGGGAGGGGAAGGGGAAGATCAGTGAAGGGAAATGGTACACCGGACAACTAAAATGAGAAGGGGGTTGGGGAAGGGAAGGGGAGGGGACGGGAGAGGATGGGGAACGCAGGAGAGGAAGGAGATACACACAGCTGTCTCCCCAACGTAAAATCCCTTGCGTAATGCGTAATAAAACCTTTGTGAAACTACTAGAATATACGCGTTTCAGGGCTTCTACACTCGTATTTGCTAAGGCTTTCGTTGAGGTTGTTGGGTGGGTGTTTCCATGGTGTTTGATGAGCCTAGTGATTGTTGTTGATGTTTGTTCTTTTATGAGCCCAGTGGTTGTTGTGAGTGGGTGTTTCCATGGGTATAGTTTTATGGGCCCAGTGGTTGTTGTGAGTGGGTGTTTCCATGGGTATAGTTTTATGGGCCCAGTGGTTGTTGTGAGTGGGTGTTTCCATGGGTATAGTTTTATGGGCCCAGTGGTTGTTGTGAGTGGGTGTTTCCATGGGTATAGTTTTATGAGCCCAGTGGTCGTTGTGAGTGGGTGTTTCCATGGGTATAGTTTATGAGCCTAGTGGTTGTTGTGAGTGGGTGTTTCCATGGGTATAGTTTTATGAGCCCAGTGGTTGTTGTGAGTGGGTGTTTCCATGGGTAGTTTTATGAGCCTAGTGATTGTTGTGAGTGGGTGTTTCCATGGGTATAGTTTTATGAGCCTAGTGGTTGTTGTGAGTGGGTGTTTCCATGGGTATAGTTTTATGAGCCCAGTGGTTGTTGTGAGTGGGTGTTTCCATGGGTATAGTTTTATGAGCCTAGTGGTTGTTGTGAGTGGGTGTTTCCATGGGTATAGTTTTATGAGCCCAGTGGTCGTTGTGAGTGGGTGTTTCCATGGGTAGTTTTATGAGCCTAGTGATTGTTGTGAGTGGGTGTTTCCATGGGTATAGTTTTATGAGCCTAGTGGTTGTTGTGAGTGGGTGTTTCCATGGGTATAGTTTTATGGGCCTAGTGGTTGTTGTGAGTGGGTGTTTCCATGGGTATAGTTTTATGAGCCCAGTGGTTGTTGTGAGTGGGTGTTTCCATGGGTATAGTTTTATGAGCCCAGTGGTTGTTGTGAGTGGGTGTTTCCATGGGTATAGTTTATGATCCCAGTGGTTGTTGTGAGTGGGTGTTTCCATGGGTATAGTTTTATGAGCCCAGTGGTTGTTGTGAGTGGGTGTTTCCATGGGTATAGTTTTATGAGCCCAGTGGTCGTTGTGAGTGGGTGTTTCCATTGGTATAGTTTTATGAGCCTAGTGGTTGTTGTGGTGGGTGTTTCCATTGGTAGTTTTATGAGCCCAGTGATAGTTTGACAAGGCTTCTGTACCATGAACGTGAAGAACCACTCATGAGAACCCGACTAATCTCCTTTGTTACCTTTGTAAATAGTTGTGAGAGCCAAGAGCGGTTGAGAATACGTGTCCTTGTATGTTGGGTGTATGTACCCACTAGCCCGTAAAAGTGGTCCATAGAAAGGTTATAGAAGTAGTTTGGTATTTTCATATTCTCGGAGCTGATGTCGGGTGAATGGTCTAGAAAGTGGAGACAGGATAGAGGCAGGGGGCGACTCAATGTATTTCTTGTAATCTGAGTTTTCCTTCTTTATTAAAACACTCTTGCACTAGTGTTTTGTAACCGGAAAGACACAAAACCAACCCATGACTAGCTTGATGCAACCTAACAGATGTCACAACCTAAACATGACAAATATAGCTTGACCTGGCCTAACCTAACCTAACCTAATCTAATCTAACTTTTAATCCATGACTAATCTAACCAAACCTAACCCAACCCATGGCTAACCTAATGCAACCTAACCATGACCAAGCGAGCCGAAACCACTACCAACCGAACCCAACCTGACCTGACCTAACCTAAGCTAACCCACGCCTTGGCTAATCTAACCTAACCTATCCCAAGACTAACCTAACTTAACCTAACCGTGACAAACCTAATCGAAGACCTAACCAATCTAACCTACCTGACCTGACCTGACCTAACCTAAGCTAACTTAACCTATTCCTTAAATAATCTAACTTAACCTATCCCAAGACTAACCTAACCTAACCTAACCGTGACAAACCTAATCGAAGACCTAACCAATCTAACCTACCTGACCTGACCTGACCTAACCTAAGCTAACTTAACCTATTCCTTAAATAATCTAACTCAACCTATCCCAAGACTAACTTAACCTAACCTAATCATGACAAACCTAACCGAAAACCTAACCAACCTAACCCAACCTAACCTAACCTAACCTAACCTAACCAACCTAACCCAACCTAACCTGACCTGATCTCACCTAACCCAACATAATGTAACCTACCTCATGACTTATCTAACCTTACCTAACCTCACCCATTACTAACCTACTCTAACCCACGACTACCTTAACCGAACCTAAGCTATATATAACATTCTACGACTAATCGAACCTAATCTACCGAATCTAATCTAACAGAACCCTTAAACCAACCTAACCTAACCTAACCCACCGCATGCCTAACCTAATCTAACCCACGCTTAACCTAACAGAACCTAACCTAATCTAACCCACGCTTAACCTAACAGAACCTAACCTAATCTAACCCACGCTTAACCTAACAGAACCTAACCTAATCTAACCCACGCTTAACCTAACAGAACCTAACCTAAAAAAACACAAGCTTAACCTAACAGAACCTAACCTAATCTAACCCACGCTTAACCTAACAGAACCTAACCTAATCTAACCCACGCTTAACCTAACAGAACCTAACCTAATCTAACCCACGCTTAACCTAACAGAACCTAACCTATCTAACTCATGGTAATCTAACCTCACCCATGGCCAATCTAACGTAATCCTTAACTAGCCTAACCGAACCTAACTCACCTTAACCCATGATTACCCTAACCTTACTTCTCATCTCAAGCCCCTCCAAGGATCGAACAGTTTGCTTTAACCATGAGCTACGTGGGCGTTCCCTTCGTCTCCTCCACATAGGGTTGTCTTTTAAAAAACAAACAAACCTATAAGCAAGATCGACGTCCGGGAAGCGTGCCAGGTTCACAACTAACTCATGACCTTAAATTTGTTAGTCTGCTTTAGTATTTTCTTCTCTTACTCTCGGTTTAGGAATTCCCCTCCTTGCACCCGTAAACAGTGGTTCTTAACCTTTTTAGAGGCGCCGAACCCTAACGAAAACCTCCGCACAGTAGCCGAACCCCTCAAGTATAAAGAAAAAAAAGAAAAAAACAACAACAACATACAAGTGGAAGAAAAATTGCTTCAAAATTCAAGAGTATATTAATTTTGGATAATACAAAGAACCGATTCCATTTTAATCCATAGAAATATAAAAGAAAATTTGCTTAAAAATCAATTGCAAAGTCTTTCGGGAGGATCTTCGCCGAACCCAGGTTAAGAACAACTGCCGTAGAACATTACACATCATTATTCTCTCCCCCGAAAGGAAATGAATAGGAAATACGTTCAACCTGACCTGACCTGATCTAACCTAACCTAAGCTAACTTAACCCACGCCGAAGCTAACTTAGCCTAACCTATCCCAAGACTAACTTAACCTAATCATGACAAACCTAACCAACCTCACCTAACTTGACCTGACCTGACCTAAGCTACTCTAACTTTTAACCCATGACTAACCTAACCTAACCTAACCCATCCCAAGACTTAACCTAATCCTGACAAACCTAACTAACCTAACCTAACTTGACCTGACCTAAGCTAATCTAACTTTTAACCCATGACTAACCTAACCTAACCTAGCCCATCCCAAGACTTAACCTAATCCTGACAAACCTAACTAACCTCACCTAACTTGACCTGACCTGACCTAAGCTAATATACCTTTTAACCCATGACTAACCTAACCTAGCCTAACCCATCCCAAGACTTAATCTAATCCTGACAAACCTAACCAACCTCACCTGACCTGACCTGACCTAAGCTACTCTAACTTTTAACCAATGACTAACCTAACCTAACTCAACCTTAGAAATATGTCCTGAAATCACACACTACGTAAAAATAAAAAAATAAAAAAAAAGTCGAAATCACTGTTGGTCTGATTCATGCTTTTCTTACTGACATCAGGTTCGGGAATTCCCTTATCACGCATCCTTTATACCGTGCATCACTAGTCTGCCCCGGAAAGGAAATAAGAGGGAGTGTGCTCTTGAGAAATGTCTATGCTGAGAACACACTATCTTTTTAATAACAAACCCGCGGAAAAACCCCTAAAAGAGAACAGAGTCAGCCCGCGTTCGTAATAATGATTCCCCTTTCATAAAAAAATTCGTCACCAGAGAGAGAGAGAGAGAGAGAGAGAGAGAGAATTTAGTGGAAAGAAAGCAAGGAAAATTAGAGAAAAGTACAGATTTGGGATATTAGGAAAAAATAAAGAAAGGAGGAGGAGGAGGAGGAGGAGGATTGCATACTTGTCAGAAAATAAGGAAGAAAAGGAAAGAAGAGGAACAAGAAAGAGAAAGGAGAAAGAGGAGGAGGAGGAGAAGGAGGAGGAGGGTCAAGAAATATCAAGTTGGAAAATCCCATAAACTTCCATAACTTAAAATTTGTCACTTGTTGCACATTGAATAATTATGTCTGAGGAGGAGGAGGAGGAGGAGGAGGAGGAGGGTTAAGAAATTTCAAGTAGGTATTTCACGTAAATTTTCTCGTAATAAACACGTAAGAACACTTTCAGGACACGTTGAAATTCTTCCTTTTATTACGTAAAATTCGCCACCTATTTCTCTATGAATATGTCTTATGAGGAGGAGGGGGAGGAGAAGGATTAAGACGGTTTGAGGGGGATTTAAACACTTTGAGGAGGATTTAAACACTTTGAGGGGGATTGAAACACTTTGAGAAAGATTTAAACACTTTGAGGAGGATTAAGTCACTTTGAGGAGGATTGAAACTTTTTGAGGAGGATTTAAACACTTTGAGGAGGATTTAGACACTTTGAGGGGGATTGAAACACTTCGAGGACACATTAATACTCCTCCTTTTCATAACAAACTTCGTCACCAATTACGCTTTGTATAATATGTCTTAAGGGGAGGAATAGGATTGAGAAATATCATGTAAGTATACAACCTGATCCTTTTACTTAACTCTTTGAAATACTCTTTGAACATATTTCTAGGGCGGTTTCATATGATTCCTTTCCTACCTTAAGACTTCAACAATTACTAAATATGTCTTACGAGGAGGAAGAGGAGTAAGAAGCATCAATATAGAATACCCCATAGACTGTTTTCCTTACAATCTCGCGCTTCTAGGACATTTCCATTCGCTTCCCTTCATCCTATCGTCCTCCTCCTCCTCCTCCTCCTCCTCCTTCCCTATCCATATCCCACCCATTATCCTTCCCCATCACCATCCGTCACTTCATATTAACTCCTGTCTCCGATGTTCTGTCCACTCCAATGCATCCTGTGTGTGTGTGTGTGTGTGTGTGTGTGTGTGTTAATACGCTTTAAACGTGTCTAATGTTCTTATGTTCTTATGTTCTTATGTTCTGTCCACTCCAATGCATCCTGTGTGTGTGTGTGTGTGTGTGTGTGTGTTAATACTCTTTGAACGTGTCTAAAGAGGAGGAATTAACATCAAACCAACATGTAAAATCCACTAGAAAAAAGTTTACATGAAAGGCCAAGATTATAGATACAGATATTAGCGGAAGGATACGTTCAGGATTAACAGTAAAAGTAGCATATACGAGCACACATAGGGTAAAGGTAACGTCAAGGGGTACACGGTATAGATGCGCGATGCGTCGGTGTTCATCTCCGTCACCTGAGCCCTTGAGTCACACGTAGACACATCAGCAATATACTCTTTTTTTTCCTTTCACGAGACCTAAAAATCTTCCCTTCCTTCTCCTCCTCCCTTACCTACTACTACTACTACTACTACTAATACTACTACTACTTCTAATGATGATGATGATGATGACGATGATACCAGCAACGTAACCGTATCTCGAGTGTGTGAGTTCGTGCGTTCGTTGGATACAGAGGAAGAAGAATGAGAGAAGAAAAACAAGAATGGCAAGTTCGTTCATCTGTGGGGCGAGAGGAGTTGATGGTCACACACACACACACACACACACACACAAACACACACACATGGTCATACGCCATAAATGTTGCGCAGGAGAGAGAGAGAGAGAGAGAGAGAGAGAGTACTGACTAGGCTTGGGAATTCCGTGTATAAAAGATTGTCTTGCCTACTTCTCTCTCTCTCTCTCTCTCTCTCTCTCTCTCTTCTGCGCAACATTTATGGCGTGTGACCATGTTCGTGTGTGTGTGTGTGTGTGTGTGTGTGTGTGTTTGGCAAACGTCTGGACATTCGTTTGTTTGTACAGTAGGTTTTGGTGACTACTTTTTGGGGGAGTGGAGGTGGATGGAGGTGATGCTGGTGGTGGTGGTGGTGGTGGTGGTGTTACGAGAGGCGGGGCAGCGTGGGAACAGTCTAGTGGAGGGGTTGAGGGGGGGAGGGGCGGCTTATCTGGGTCTGGGTGGGGTGCCAACAAGTGCCCAACACGGTGACACATCGAGACTCAGTGTTGGCACCCGCGCAGCTGTGGCCCGACTATAAAAAAAATAGTGTGTGTGTGTGTGGGGCGGGTCCAAGCGCCGCCCGTGATAAGGTGAGGGCACGTAACGGATGTTTTCGTGAGGCTGCTCGGATGTGTAGCGGACACCTGCGTTAGGGGTGGCGGGCACTCACCTGCACGGGTCCGCCCTCCACGTTCTGCTTGTAGCGGTACACCTCCTTCTTGTGGCCGAGGTCGCTCATGCGCTGCGGCAGGAGCCTCTCCGGCGTGTGCTGCGGCAGGTTGCAGTCGTGCACGGTGAGGGTGAGGTGGTGCGGCGAGGGCTTCACCCAACGCAGCACCGGGAACACCGCCTGGCACTCGCTGCGCATCACGGTCACACACACGCGGTCCACGAACCACGCCGCGCCCACGCCGAACTTCTCCAGCCACAGCTCGATGGCGGTGACGGCGCGCAGGTCGGGCAGGCCGCTGTAGCGCGTGAAGGTGCAGGTCTGGCCGCGGCAGTTGGTGATCATACGGTTGGTGAGGCGCAGCGTGGAGGAGGCGCGGCCCTGGTCGTCGTGTAGCACCAGGAACACCTTGGAGTCGGTGCCCGCCCCGCGGCGGTCCCCCGTCACCACCGTGATGGCCACGTCGGGCTGGCCCTCAGCGGCGCCGGGCTCGGCGCCCTGGCACGCCACTTTCCGACGTACGAAGGGGCTCTTCATTGTGGACTGCAGACGACGCTGGGCGAGACGAGTCACCAGTACTGCTGGGCGTGATTGGGGCGTGCGAGCGGGCGTGCGTGTGTACAGGCGAGTGAAGGAGTTTCTTGGTGGAGCGGTTGTTTGCACCTCCGGTGTGGATCGCGGCAAGCTGAACACTGGGCGGGCCATCTTAAAATCGTGGCTGGCTGGCATCCGGGCCGCCCCTCCCCTTCCCCTGTCCTGCCCCGGGCCATCGTGCCCTGTCGCCGTCTCCGTCAGGGGGCGGGGCCCTGCCACTTCTGGGAACGGAAGCTTCCGGAGCACTGCACTGGGCAGACACTTGTCACGTTGAAGGGGGCGCGGCGAGGGGTGGGGGGCGGTGAGCATGCACCAGCCAGGCACCTCATTCCAGGGCTCCCTCCTGGGGGGGGGGATGGTAGCTGCCCTTGAGATCGGACCCAACTACTCTGTGTGTTTATTGGCCCACCTCCACCACCACCCGCAGCACACACCACCCAGCCCCGCCACATTGTCTCTTCCTCCGCCGCTTCCCCCCCCCAGCGTCTGATATCACACCACGCAAACAAGGGACAGCTGCTGCTCGGCGAGAATGCACCAGACATCTTCCTGCACGCCCATCACCCCCGCCCTTACAACCCACCCCCATCACCCCTACAACCCACCCCCATCACCCCTACAACCCACCCCCATCACCCCTACAACCCACCCCATCACCCCAACAACCCACCCCCATCACCCCCGCCCATACAATCCACCCCCATCACCCCTGCCCATACAACCCCCCCCACCCACCTTTACCTCCTCCTCCCCCCCCCCCCTACCACCCCGTCCCTCTGAAACTGCGTAGCTGTCTATATAAGGGCTAAGCGAGAGCGTGTCACCCCTTCTTATGTATAATGTGATGGATGGGTGTGTGGGGGCGTGGGGGGGGGTGGAGCAGGTGGTGTGTCGGGGGGGTGGAGGAGGGTGGAGTGGGCGTGCGTGGGTGGCTTACATTGTTTAAAAAAAAAGGAGGAAATAACGGGGAAGAGAGAGAAGTTAGAGAATGAGATAGATGAATGAGAGAATGAGATAGAAAATAGAATGAAATAGAAGAGGAAGTAAGATATAATGAGATAGAAGAGGAAGTAAGATAGAGATAGAAGAGGAAGTAAGGGGCAAGAGAGAGAAATTAAAGAATGAGATTAAAGGGAGGGAGAGGAGAGAAAAGGAGGGGGTAGGGGGCGAAGGAGAGGGAAGGGGGAGGAAAGAGAGAAGGGGAGGGAGGAAGAAGGGGAAGAGAGAAGAGGGAGAAAGTGAGGGAGGAGAAGAAGTGGTAGAAGTTGATGAAGATGTGGAAGAGAAAAAGATGGGCTTATTCCCTCCACCAATCCCTCCCTTCCTCCCTTCTTAACCCCTTCTCTTCACCTAACCTCCCTTTTCCTTTCCTCCATTTCTCCCTCTCTCTCCCTTCCTCCCTCCCTTCACCTAACCTCCCTTTTCACTATACAAGACCTCCTTTCATACCTTCATCACCCTTCTTCTTTCCTCCAATATCTCCCTCTCTCTCCCTCCCTCCCTCCCTTCACCTAACCTCAATTTCCACCTCCCAAGACCACCTTCCATCTCTTTTCCACTCTTCTTTCCTCCAATATCTCCCTTCCCCCCTCTCCCTCTCTCCCTCCTTTCCTTCCTCCTTTTCCCCTTCGTTCCCTCCCTCCCTTATACACGACTTAGTGAAGGAAAGGGAGAAGGACAAGGGAAATGTTGGAGAGAGTGACGCAGTAATCATGAGTTAGACATGTATCCTCTCTGGCATCCTATTCTGTATCGTTTCCCGTCACACACACACACACACACAAACACACAAGCACAAAGGGATAATTAGTATGGTTGGAGAGACTTATTTTAATGTGGTGTAATTGTGTGTGTGTGTGTGTGTGTGTGTGTTAGTTTGTTGGTATCATCATCATCATTATCCTCTTCTTTTCACAGAGAGGACCAAACTAATCACTTGTCTTCTTCTTCTTCTTATTATTATTGTTATTATTATTATTATTATTATCATCATTATTATCGTCGTCTTCAACAGGTGCGTGAGGCGGTAATTAGGAATCAACAGGTGAGGGGGAGACATGACACCTGCAGAGAGTAAGCAAGGTAGGCGACCTCTAGGCACCTCTTTATAATTATCGCACCGTAAACTCTTCTATTCATTAACATCTTCCTAACGTTGAATTTGACTTGAAACTCTGGACCCTTTAGAAGATATAGGCGTGATAGGAAACGAGAGAGATGCGAAAGGGGTGAATATATATAACAAAAACAACTGCTATGATATCAATTGGAACAGTAACTTGAATCGTCATTAACAGCATCATCATCACCATCATTATCATTGTCACTATTACATCATTATCTGTTACTGTTACTTCATCATCTCCGCTAGCTTTCTTCTCCTCCTCCTCCACCCTTTCCTTTATCCTTTCCTCCTCATCATCCATTCTACAACTATGCCCCCTTAAGAATAGCTCCCTCCTTCCCCGCCTTCCCCTTGCTTGTATAGGTTAAGTTTCTTTATAGATTGATGAAACAATGATAAGCCTCAGTTGACTATAGAAAACCGAGAGAGAGAGAGAGAGAGAGAGAGAGAGAGAGAGAGAGAGAGAGAGAGAGAGAGAGAGAGAGGGAGAGGGAGAGAGAGAGAGAGAGAGAGAGAGAGAGAGAGAGAGAGAGAGAGAGAGAGAGAGAGAGAGAGAGAGAGAGAGAGAGAGAGAGAGAGAGAGAGAGAGAGAGAGAGAGAGAGAGCATGGCCATAACCTTGGATTCTAAGAAGCAATCGCATAGGCCAGTGTAGCCAGCATGTGGGGAGAGAGGGGAAGGAGAGGGGAGGAATAGGGGAGGGGGAGGGGAGAGAGAGTGAAGGAGAGAGGGAGGGGGGGAAGGAGAGGGGAGGAAAGGGGGAGGGGGAGGGGAGAGAGAGTGAAGGAGAGAGGGATGGGGGGAAGGAGAGGGGAGGAAAGGGGGAGGGGGAGGGGAGAGAGAGTGAAGGAGAGGTGGAGGGGGGGAAGGAGAGTGAGGGTGAATGAGAGTGAGGGCGAAGAAAGGGAGAGAAGGGCGATAACTGTATTTTTTCATAAGCTCATTAATTATCATTTGACAAGGCTTTCGTTGGAGTGTCCGGCATTTCCATGGGTACCAGTTTTATGACCCTGGTGGAAGTTTGACTCCTCTTCTGCACCGTGAACCTAAAGAACACACTCAGGAAGAACCACTTGATCTCCTTTTCTGCCTTTGAGTATTAGTATTGTGAGAGGGTCAAGCGAATGAGGATACCAACCAGAGTGCGAAGCGGCCTTGAGTTGTTGAGTTCTAGGAAGAGCGAGTTCAACCAGGGCAGCGTGGCGATAGAGAACGATAAGAGGGAGGCGGCGGGGGATGAGTGAGTGAGGGAGGGATATTGTGAAACCAAATTGTCGAGTCCGTTTTGGCGTTGGCTTCCGTGGGTCCATTTCTCCCCTCTGCTCTGCCACACATCCCCAACACCTATTTTTTCCTCTCATATGTTACCTATAGCTTACATATGAGAGGAAGAGATAGGTGTTGGGACTGTGTGGCAGAGCAGAGGGGAGGAAAGGACCCGCGGGAGCCTACGCCAGACCGCCCTCGACATATTCGGAAGACTTTAAGCTTAGAGAGGGAGAAGTGGGGGCTCTTAATATTGCAAGAACGGCCTCGGTTAAACGTTTGGCCTCCATCCGCTCTCTGAAAGTGCAAGCGGACAGCAAGCAGAGTCCGGCCGGTTAGTGACAAGAAGCAGGAGAGGGAGGGAAGGGAGGAGAGAGGGAGAAGGGAGGAGGAGGTGTATCAAGACGCCTCTGCCCCCGAAACTGACCTTTTTTTTTTGCAACTCTTTACTTTTGTAGGAGCGGCGAGTAGCGGGCTTTTTTTTGTATCCTTTTTGTTGCCCTTGAACCGTATCCTTTGATGTAAAAAAAAGGAGGAAGAGGAGTAGGAGGAAGGAGAAGAGAAGTGTCAATGGCTAACATGGAGATGGGAAGCCGGAAGGAGAAGGTGAAGGGAAGAAAGGGAAGGGCTGAAGAGAGGAGATTGAGAGTGAAAAGAAAGGGGAATAGGAGTTAGCCCCGCCCCCTTTCCCTAATCAAGCCACCCCATTGGCTGGTCCGAGAGCAAGCCACGCCCCCTCTCCAACGCAGGCTGCATGTGATTGGTGCTTGCCTGGCTGGTGGGGGCGGGGCCTATTGTCGCAGCTTACGTGAACAGGGAGCTTTTGAGGCTAATACCCGGCGTGCCATGTGTCAAACGAGAGACATGAGGCTGTGTCATCTGCGAGCCTCTTGAGACGACACATGGCGTTGGAACTTTAACTACTGATGGAGGGGGTGAAGGAGGGAGGGAGGAAGGGACGGGGATGAGGCGGGGTGACGGAAATGAATGAGAGAGAAAAAGAGGAAAGATGAACTAGAAACGTGATAGCAGGAAGAAGAAGAAGAAGAAGAAGAAGAAGAAGAAGAAGAAGAAGAAGAAGAAGAAGAAGGGAGTTAGACATGATAGCAAGTAGAAAAAGAAGTACAAGAAGAAGAAGAAGAAGACGAAGGGCGTTAGACATGATAGCAAGTAGAAAAAGAAGTACAAGAAAAAGAAGAAGAAGAAGAAGAAGAAGAAGAAGGGAGTGCATAGGGCAGTGACACAAAAGAAGAAGAGTGGAGAAAGGGATGATGATGCAAGAACGAAGATGATGTAAGGGATAGGAGTGGAATGTAGGAAAATCGGAAAGGGTGTTTAAGGAAGGGAAAGGGAAGGGGAAGGGGAGTAGGAGGAAGGGGGAGGGAAGGGAGAATGGCAGAGATGGAGATGGAAGAGAGAGAGAGAGAGAGAGAGAGAGAGAGAGAGAGAGAGAGAGAGAGAGAGAGAGAGAGAGAGAGAATTATAACCTTGAGCTCTTAGAAGAGTTCGCAGAGGAAGGAGTAACTCAAGGAATAGGGAGGAGGAGGAGGAGGAAAAGAAGAGGAGGAGGAGAGGAGAGAAGGAGAGATGAGGAAGGTCTGAAGTGGAGTAGGAAAAAAATGAAATGAGAATGAGATAATAGGAGGGAGAGAGAAGGAGGAGAGAAGAAGGGAAGAGAGAAACTGAGACAGAAGGGGAAGGAGAAAAATGGAGGGAGAATGAGATAAAGGGAGGAAGGAGAGGCAAGGAGGGGGAAGGGAGGAAAGGAGAGGAAGGAAGGGAGGGGGGGGAGAGAAGGGGGGGGAGAGGCATGGAGGGGAGGAGCGGAAGGAGTGTGTGTGTGTGTGTGTGTGTGTGTGTGTGTGTGTGTGTGTGTGTGTGTGTGTGTGTGTGAGAGAGAGAGAGAGAGAGAGAGAGAGAGAGAGAGAGAGAGAGAGAGAGAGAGAGAGAGAGAGAGAGAGAGAGAGAGAGAGAGAGAGAGAGAGAGAGAGAGAGAGAGAGAGAGAGAGAGAGAGAGAGAGAGAGAGAGAGAGAGAGAGAGAGAGAGAGAGAGAGAGAGAGAATGGACGACCGGAAACTGTCATAATTAAGACAGTTTAACAAGAGTAATTAACAGAAGAATGACCTAAATAAAGTATATATTATTATTATTATTATTATTATTATTATTATTATTATTATTATTATTATTATTATTATTACAACTAGTACACGTTCTTTTTTTCTCATGATATCGTTATTAGAGATTAAGTTGGTGGTGGTGGTGGTGGTGGTGGTGATGGTGGTGGTGGTGGTGGTGGTAGATGAACCTCTCCCTTCCTCCACTCTACGGGATAACCACTCCACATTCTCTCTCTCTCTCTCTCTCTCTCTCTCCTTTTTCTTTCGTTCTTACTCTTCCTTTCTTTCTTTCTTTCCTTCTTCCTTTCTATTTTTCTCTCCTTCATTCACTTTCTCCTCTTCAATCTATTTCATTCTCACACTTTCTCCTTATTTCCTTCTTTCATTCATTCCTGTCTCTCTCTCTCTCTCTCTCTCTCTCTCTCTCTCTCTCTCTCTCTCACGAATAAGGCGAGAAGGTCAAGGAGAGGAGGAGGAGGAGCGGGAGGAGGAGGTGTGAGAGAGAGGAGGGAGAGGGAAAGGAGGAAATGGAGGGGCTAATTTGTATTACGGTGTAGCGACCCTTAAAATCTTTCCGTTTTCAGTCTACCCTTAAACTCACACACACATGAACACACACACACACACACACATATGAACACCGGTCAATCAAAACTGTAAATATTATCGTATATCGAATTCTGTAAATAATTATTCGCCATTTATAAAACATGTATATGCTCGGAAATAAATATCCCCGTCAATGGAAATACCACAAGGCTTAAGTTTTTTCCTTCAACTCAAAGAGACATATTAGCGGGTTTATACGGGTCATGTTCTAGCATCTGGGTAAAAGGGGGAGGAAGGGGGTGAGGGAAGGGGAGCATGGGAGAGAGAGTAGAGGGAGAGTGGGGAGAGGTAAAGATGTGGATGGGGAGGAAGGGAAGGGAGGTGAAGAGGTGGAGGTAGGGAGGAGAATGAGGAGGAGGAGGAGAAGAGATATAATGGAGGGAATAGAAGAGATGATGATGGAGGGAGAGAAGAGAGGTGTGGGGAGGAAGGGAGATAAGAGATAAAAGGAAGAGAAGGAGGGGAAGGGAGGAAGGAAAGGAAAGGAAGGGAAAGGAAGGAAGGGAAGGAAAGGGAAGGAAAGGAAGGAAGAGGAAGGAAGAGAGAGAGAGAGAGAGAGAGAGAGAGAGAGAGAGAGAGAGAGAGAGAGAGAGAGAGAGAGAGAGAGAGAGAGAGAGAGAGAGAGAGAGAGAGAGAATGACATAGAAAAAAAAGTGAGGAAAGTGAGACAGTGGAGGAAAGGAAGGGAGAGAGAAGGTCGAAGAGATAAGAGATACAAAAGTGGAGGAAACGATTAAGAAGAGAGAGAAAAAAAGAGATTAGGAAGTGATGATTCTGACACATTGAAGGAAAGGTTGAGAGAGAGAGAGAGAGAAGAGAGAGAGAGAGAAGAGAGAAGAGGATAAGAAGAGAGTGAGGAGGAAGAGGAGAGAGGCGAACAGGTGTAGAAGAGAGAAGGTGGAAAAGAGAAGAGAAGAGAAGGGGAGGAGGAGGAGGGAGAGGAGAGAGACTAACAGATTTAGAAGGGAGAAAGGAAAGGAGGAGGAGGAGGAAGAGGAGAAAGATGATGACAGGAAGGAGATGAGGGTGTGCAGAAGAGAGGTGATGAAGGGGAGGGGAAGAAGTGATGAGAGGGGAGAGGTGAGAGCGAAGGTTAAGGGTGAGGGGTGAGGGGGGTTGTGGGGTTATGGGTAGACCGGCACACCAACAGCAAGTCATGGGGTGAGTCTTGTGTCTGGAGCGGCGAGTTTGACCCCTAGTGGGCAACCCTCCTTTAGTGAACTTTGGTGTTTGTCTTCTTTGTCTTGAATTACTTCCATATTTCCGTCGTCTCTCTCTCTCTCTCGTTTCTTTCTCTTCTTCTTCTTCTTTCTCTACATCTCTTTAATTCCTCTCTATCTCCTTTCTCTTCTCTTATGCTTTCATCTCTTTCCTTCGTCTTTTACTCTGCTTTCTTTCTCTTATTTCTCTTTCCTTCTCTCCTTCTTCTCTATTTCCTTTCTCTCCTTTCGGTCTATGAGGCGTGCTTAACCTAACCTAACCTAACCACCCTTCCATCGTATCCTTCCCAGCACCCCCACCCTTCCCTGCAGACTATAGGTAACGCTTCTTAAGTATCCCTCTCCATTCTTGTTTATGTCTTCCCCTCACCGCCACCCACCCATGTCGTGTCCCTCAGCTTCCTTTTTGCCGTCAGTGAGAGAAAAGCTAGATCGAAAACCGGTAACAGGACCCCGTCTGTACCCTTGTTATGCGTCATGGCACGAGCGAGGACAGTGAAGCTGAAGCCTGGAGGGCGCCGTAAGGGTACTCACCTGGGCCACCATGCCGGGCGCGTGCACGATGAACTTGTAGGACTCCCGCTTCTTCTCCAGGTCGGCCTTCCTGGCCTCTTGGGTCACGTCGTCCTGCGGCAGGCACACGGCGTACTCGTGGAAGAGGTAGTCGTTCCTCGGGGCCACCCAGCGGTGGATGGGGAAGAAGTAGAGCGTCTTATCCTCGCTCAGGTTGTTCTTGAGGTAGGCGGAGCCCAGGAAGTTTCTGATGGCCTTGGTGCCGTGCTCCTTGGACACCCTCCGCTTGGCGCTGGTGTTGGGGCGCCGGTCCTCCACGTGGATGTAGTCGCAGAACCAGTCGTCGGCGATGCCGCTGCTGTCCCTGGACAGCTTGAGGCGCGCCACGCGGCCGAAGTCCTCGGGACACTCCACGTTGTAGGTGTCCCGCTTGGCCCGCTCCAGGTCGTTGTAGAAGATCTTGTCGAGCTTGATGCGCGGCGTGGCGCGGCCCTGCTCGTCCTCCAGCACCACCCACACGTTGGCGTCCGTGCCGGCGCCCTCCTGGTCCCCGGTCTTTACCAGCAGCGTGAAGGCCTTCTTCATGGTGGCGGCCATTGGCGCGTCACTCGCGGCTGCCTCGCCCTCCCTGGGACCTGACTGGCTCACGGGGGCGGGCCGATATGCACCAGTCTGGAGGCGTTGACGCGGCGTGGGCGTGGGGCGTGATAGGGAGCTGTAGGATCGGCACGAAGGCGGCGGGGCGGCGACTGTGGCGAGGCGGCGGCGACCAGGGACTGTGACCACGCTGAGGAAGGAGTGAGTGGCCGCGTTTTTTTTATCAGCAGATAGCGGCGCGTAACCTTGATAGCGGCGCGCCGGGTAAGACGTATAAATCCCGCGGCCAGACCTGACGGCGGCGGCGGCGGCGAAGGGGAGGCTGCTGCGGGGCGGGGGGGGCGGGGCCTGGAGCCACAGACCTGCCGGGCCGCGACGAGCACACCTGTAACACACAAAACACCGGGATTAGAGAGAGAGAGAGAGAGAGAGAGAGAGAGAGAGAGAGAGAGAGAGAGAGAGAGAGAGAGAGAGAGAGAGAGAGAGAGAGAGAGAGAGATTATGAATGAGGAGATTATCAGCACCACAACACAAAAACGAATGTCACCACCACCATGATAACCACCATACCACCACCACCACCACCACCACCACCTCCACCACCATCACATAACACCATTCTTCAACTACCCTTTCTTTTCCTCCTCTCCTCCTCCTTTTATATCTCCTTTCTCCTCCTCCTCCTCCTCCTCCTCTCTATAAAAAATAACAACAAGAACATTAGTCTCTCTTACGCCCTTCCATTTATCTTACTTGTGTGCTTGATTATATTCCTCCTCCTCCTCCTCCTCCTCCTCCTCCTCCTCTCTTTAAAAAAATAAAAAATAACAACAAGAACGTTAGTCTCTCTTACGCCCTTCCATATATCTTACTTGTGTGCTTGATTATATTCCTCCTCCTCCTCCTCCTCCTCCTCCTAGTTCTTCGATTTTTCTCCTTTTCCAGCTCCTCCTCTTCCTCTTTTACCATTTTCTCCCTGCCTTCCTCTTTCTCTCCCTTCTCTTACATTTCTGATGTTTTTTTTCTTATCCGGTAGCTCTTCTCTCCTCCTCCTCCTCCTCCTCCTTTTCCTCTTATCTTGTGTCGGTTTGGTGAGGTTGAAACGGATAACGGCTGACATTTTGATGGTATGTCCTCTCTCTCTCTCTCTCTCTCTCTCTCTCTCTCTCTCTCTCTCTCTCTCTCTCTCTCATCATTTCTTTTAACCTCACTTATCTTTCCCTTTCAATGTCTTTAGTGACGCGAGAATGGCGGTGAATGATCTAAAACAGCATTGCGTGTCTTTTTAAATGCTGCCAATAGTGTAGGTAGGCTCTCCTGAGGGGCGCCCCTTTGACGACCCCAGCCCGCTTGTGGCGCGCGAATTTCGTTTATAGTGGCTGCCGTGATGTGTGACTCTCCCTCTTTACTACTGTTTGTGCCTGTTATGTTTTTGTGGCAGTGTTGTGTTGATATCTTTTTTGGGGTTCCATGAAGTTCCTATTTGTATTTGGATATTGACATGAGAGAGAGAGAGAGAGAGAGAGAGAGAGAGAGAGAGAGAGAGAGAGAGAGAGAGAGAGAGAGAGAGAGAGAGAGAGAGAGAGAGACTACGTACTACTAAACACACACACACACACACACACACACACACACCACCTCACATACGACCCACAAACAAACAAAAACACAAACACTGACGCCAGAACAACAACAACAACAACAACAGCCTCTGTTTCCTCTCTTTCTATCTTCTATCGATATTTCCACGCTGACTGCTCTTCTGAACTTGCTAACTGCATGCCTCCCCCCCTCCCGCGGCCCCGCTGCACACGACTTTCTACTCATGCTCATCCCTGTACTGTCCAAACCCCTTATGCAAGAGTTAATCAGCATCTTCACTCTTTCATCCTTCATGCTGGTAAACTCTGGAACAATCTTCCTTCATCTGTATTTCCTCCTGCCTACGACTTTAACTCTTTCAAGAGGAGGGTATCAGGACACCTCTCCTCCCGAATTTGACCTTGCTTTTGGACACCTCTTTTGTTTCTTATCTAGGAGCAGCGAGTAGCGGGCTTTTTTTTTGTGCCCTTGAGCTGCCTCCTTTGTCGTAAAACAACAACAAGAACAACAACAACAGAGTAAGAAAAGACGCGAGAGAAAGTTAATCAAGAACGAACCCGTCAACAAGTGTCAAGCTTCTAAATCCCAGGTAAATCAGACGTGCTAATCAACCTGTCAGTCACTCCTTACCTTATCACACCTCGAACTACCGTGGGGGACATGGCTGATGATGATGATGACGATGCTATTCCTTGTGGTCGTGGCTTGGGTAGGACCGCTGTACTCGAGGTTGTTATGAAAGACGCCGCTAACTCACTCTCTCTCTCCCCCTTCTCTCCTTTCTTTCATTACAAGAGGCGAGCTTATGACACCTGAAGGGTCTGAATGGGATCTGATAGTAAGCTTACGTTAGTGCCAAGATAGACACCCCAAACTATCGTACAGTAGATGTTGTACCTATTGAAACGCTCTGTACCCATCCACCTTTAAGGGATATATTATTAGGGCCTTTGAGATACGATGTAGTGATTGATATATTAACCTGTAGCTATTTCAAGAACGGTATTTACTTTTCTTCTTTACCTTTAAGAGATGAACTATCGTCTCAATAACAATAACATCCTCAGAGCAAGGTTCACCCCAAGAAAGAGGAAGAGAAGGAGAAAATGGTAAAAGAGGAAGAGGAGGAGTTCGAAAAGGAGAAAAAAAATCGATATCTAAGAGGAGGAGGGAAAGGAAGAGAGAAAATATCGTCTCAATAACAATAACATCCTCAAAGTTCACTGCAAGAAAGAGGAAGAGAAGGAGAAAATGGTAAAAGAGGAAGAGGAGGAGATGGAAAAAGAGACAAAAATCGATATCTAAGAGGAGGAGGGAAAGGAAGAGAGAAGATATCGTCTCAATAACAATAACATCCTCAAGGTTCACCCCAAGAAAGAGGAAGAGAAGGAGAAAATGGTAAAAGAGGAAGAGGAGGAGATAGAAAATGAGAAAAAAATCGATATCCAAGAGGAGGAGGGAAAGGAAGAGAGAAGATATCGTCTCAATAACAATAACATCCTCAAGGTTCACCCCAAGAAAGAGGAAGAGAAGGAGAAAATGGTAAAAGAGGAAGAGGAGGAGATGGAAAAAGAGACAAAAATCGATATCTAAGAGGAGGAGGGAAAGGAAGAGAGAAGATATCGTCTCAATAACAATAACATCCTCAAAGTTCACTGCAAGAAAGAGGAAGAGAAGGAGAAAATGGTTAAAGAGGAAGAGGAGGAGATGGAAAATGAGAAAAAAATCGATATCCAAGAGGAGGAGGGAAAGGAAGAGAGAAGATATCGTCTCAATAACAATAACATCCTCAAAGTTCACTGCAAGAAAGAGGAAGAGAAGGAGAAAATGGTTAAAGAGGAAGAGGAGGGGATGGAAAAGGAGACAAAAATCGAAAACTAAGAGGAGCCTTTGAGATACAGTCTTTTACGTGTTTAAAACCCTGTCATATCTACCTTGCCATGCCTGACTCCTGAACCTGTATTTTAAGAACGGTTTTTCCTTCACCTTTTAAGAGACGCACAACTTGGCTTTCTTTGTCGTATATTTTCAGGCTTTGAGTTTTAGTGGTTCATGTGTTTTGAAATGTTATAAGACGTTCACTTGGCGTTCACTGTGTTTTTAAGAATGGTTACCTCCTCCTCCTCCTCCTCCTCTTCCTCCTCCTCCTCTCTTTTATCTTTCCTCCCCTTCCCTTCCCTTCCTTTCCTTCCTCATTCTCTCTCCTCCATTCCTTTCTCCTCCCTCCCTTCCCTTCCTCCTACTCTTTCTCTCCTCCTCTCCTTCCTCCTCTTCCCTTCCCTTCCTCAAATATTCTCCCTCCTCCTCCACTTTTTTCTCCGTCCTCCCCTTCCCTTCCTCCCACATTCTCTCTCCTCCTCCTCCTCTCTTTTGTCCTTCCTCCCCTTCCCTTCTCTCTCTCTCTCTCTCTCTCTCTCTCTCTCTCTCTCTCTCTCTCTCTCTCTCTCTCTCTCTCTCTCTCTCTCTCTCTCTCTCTCTCTCTCTCTCTCTCTCTCTCTCTCTCTCTCTCTCTCACCTGCATATCAGTTCTGTATCATCTCTTGTGTCTTATCAGTTCATCTTATCTCTTAACACTGCAGCTGTCATATTTCCTCCTCCCTGTTGTTGTTGTTGTTGTTGTTGTTGTTGTTGTTTGTGCATATACGGTGTCCTTTTTTGTGCTTTATGTTGTTATGTATTCATATTTTTTGTTTTATTTTTTATCTCCTTCCTGTTTCTCATTTTAATTTATTGTTTCCTCTCCTTCTCTTATCTTTATCTGCTGTTTCCTTTACTTTATTGCAGTTTTCGTAGTTTTTCTTTTCTTCCTTCCTTTCTTCCCTGTGTTATTTTTGTCTGTTGTCTCCTTTCCTCTCTCTTGTTTTCCCCCTTTCTTGTATTTTTTGTTTATTTTGTTTCCTCTCCTTCCTTTTCTTGGGTCATTTTCACCTAACGTTTCCTTTACCGTAGTTTTCCCTTTTACATATTCGTAGTTTTCTTTCTTCTTTCCTTTCTTTCCTTCATCTTTACCTACTTTTTCCTCTCTTAGCTTTTCCCATTGATATGCTCGTATGTTTTCTTTTTTTTCCTTCCTTTCCCTGGTTCATTTTCTTCTTTGTTTCCCTGCGGTACTTTCTTCTTTCTTTCCCTGCGGTACTTTCTTCTTTCTTTCCCTGGGTTACTTTCTTCTTTTCCTTTCTCTGGGTTACTTTCTTCTCCCTTTCCCTGCATTACCTTCTCCTTTTCCCTTCTTTCCCTTCATATTCATTTCCCTGTTATCCCTTTCTCCTCTCTTTTCCTCCTCCATCTTCTATTACTTTCTTCTCTCTTTTCCTCCTCCACCTTTTCCTTTCTCTCCCTATGTCATTTTTTCCTTTTTTTTTCCTCCTCCATCTTCTCCGTTCTTTCCCTCCTTCACTTTCTTTCTTTCCCTGTGTCACGTTCTCCTTCCTTTCCCTGCACTTCCGTCTCCTTTCTCTCCCTCCTTCACCTCCTTTCTTTCTCTGTGCAACCTTCTCCAGTCTTTCCCATTTTCACCTCCTTTCCATTCCCTGTGTCACGTTCTCCTTTCTTCCCCTACACCTTCTTCTCCTTTCTTTCTCTTTGTCTTTCTCCCACATTCATTCACTTCGTTTTCGTCCGGTGTCATTAAGGTCAAGTTATACGCCTGGCAGCGGTGGTCCATTCCGTGTGATTGGCAAACGCCTGTGCGCTGTCTGGTCTGCAGGTCATTATCGGAACGTTGAAGATGATAGTGGCGTGTTATCAGTAAGAGTATAATTGCCTTTGGAGGACTTGAACTCTTTTAAAAATGTACTTGGATGTAGTGAGGAATGTGGTCTGTTTTTTTGGTTTATGTAAGGTATGTTTAACGTTGTATTTCGATGTATTAAGTTATGGAGTTGATTTGGTGGTGGTTTATTTTTTATTTTTGAGCTAGTTAAAAGTACTGGAATTGTGTTTTTGCTAGTATATTTCTTTTACCTAATTCTTTTTTAAGGCAACCCTGACCCCATTTCCCTTAATTTTAGAGTAGCCCCCCTTAACATCACCCCCGGCAACTCTAACCCCATTTTCTTTCAGTACCTCTTCCATTAAACCATTCTTCTTCTCTCAACTAACATCCCCTAACTTAAAACAACATCCTAACTCTTATTTATTCATCTCAAGAACAAGTAAATGTATATGTTTTAATTTTAAGGCAACCCCCCCTTAACACCATCATCCTCGTATTAGTATTTATTACGTTATTTGGGTCAGTTTGGGTTTTTGTTTCCATATTTTTAGGGGGGACGGAGTTAAATGAAGTGTTGGATTTGTTTTTCGCTTATTAATTTTTTAAGGGGGACGGAGTTAAATAGAAGTGCTGAATTTGTTTTGGTTATGAATTTCTTTAGCCTTTTATTAGTCTACTTATTTATTAACAGGTATTTTGCTTCCATATTTTTAGGGGGAACTGAGTTAAATAGAAGTGTCGAATATGTGTTTTGGTTATGAATTTCTTTAGCATTTTATTACTTATTCATTAACAGATTTTTGCTTCCATTTTTTTTAGGGGGGACGGAGTTAAATAGAAGTGTCGAATTTGTTTTTTGGTTATGAATTTCTGTAGATTTTTCTTACTTATTTATTAACGAGTTTGTGGTTAGACTGGCTTTTCACCCCCACTTTTACGACGGAGTTAGAAGGTATGGATTTTCACAGTTAATTATATAGATAGATAGATAGATAGATAGATAGTTTATTGACCACAGAAAGACATTAGCAATAATTATACACACTGAATCATTACAACTAAAGTTACAATTACAGTTTCATACATATTAAAAATTACATATGTACTTTAAATATTCGCATAGACATAAAAAAAAAAACTTGTCATTGAAAGTGGTGGGAAAAAATCAATTAAACTTACTAAACACGCCTTGAAAAACGGGTTAGAAAAGATACATCAGACACATTGTTGCTTAAATGAAGACTGATATGACGTTTAAATAATCGGTCGCTAACTATTTGTCTCTCTGTCTTTGTCGGTGCCGAAGAGACATGCGACCCTGAGGACCATATGCACTGTTTCTCATGAGCTTCACGAATTGTTTTTATATCTGTGTTTTTTATTCCGTCTTATGAAAACTATAATGACGGCAAAGATAATTCAACTTGCCGGACGATATTGCGAACTGCTTTCCTTTTTGACGTCCCTATCAATTCACAGCAAAGATAATTCAACTTGCCGGACGATATTGCGAACTGCCTTCCTTCTTTGATATTCGTGTTCCACCTTACGAAAACTGAAGAAAAAATTTAATTCACAGCAAAGATAATTCAACTTGCCGGACGATATTGCGAACTGCTTTCCTTCGTAGATATTCGTGTTCCACCTTACGAAATCTAAAGGAAAAACAACTTATATAGGTAATTCATCTCTCCTATCCATTCACAGCAAAGATCATTCAACTTGCCGGACGATATTGCGAACTGCTGTCCTTCTTTGATATTTGCGTTCCACCTTACGAAACTAAATTAAAACAACTTATATAGGTAATTCATCTCTCCTATCAATTCACAGCAAAGATAATTCAACATGCCGGACGATATTGCGAACTTCTTTCCTTCTTTGATATTCGTGTTCCACCTTACGAAAACTAAAGAAAAAAAACTTATATAGGTAATTCATCTCTCCTATCCATTCACAGCAAAGGTAATTCAACTTGCAGGGCGATATTACAAACTGCTTTCCTTCTTTGAAATTTGTGTTCCACCTTACGAAAACTGAAGAAAAAACTTATATGGGTAATTCATCTCTCCTATCCATTCACAGCAAAGATAATTCAACATGCCGGACGATATTGCGAACTGCTGTCCTTCTTTGATATTCGTGTTCCACCTTACGAAAACTCAAGAAAAAAAACTTATATAGGTAATTCATATGTTTACTTAAGCCTACTTTTATGATTCTGCTTACATGCCATATTTAACTTCACCCTCTGGTATAACATCACTACACTCAGCAACAGGTGGCGGCCAGGTGATGTTACGTATACTATCATCCTCGCTGTCTTATCCAACCGACTACTGATAGCTTACACCTCCTCCTCCTCCTCCTCCTCCTTTTCCAAGTGGCTGGTAAGATCCCCCCAAATATCGGTGACAACTTTATCATGTTTCTACTGATAACTATAATTTCCGATACTCAGCATGGTTTCAGATATAAGCGACCAGGTTTGAACTCGTTGGTTGGATGTACGGGAAGAGGGAGAGTGTGATTCTCTATACGGCGATTGAGATTACGACTTTTTTTTTTTTCACGGGTTTTGATAAGGGATTTCCGGTTCATATCTCAACTATTGCAGCGTCCGGTAGGCCTATTTATTACTGTTTTTTTCTCCCTTGAGCTGCCTCCCTTGATGTAAAAAAGAAAAAAAAGTGTTATGGGATTTCATATATATTTTTATTTTTTATTTTTTTTTTCTACCCTTGAGCTGCCTTCCTTAATGTAAAAGAGAAAAGAAAACTGTCCTCTAATGTCTTGTATGGAGGCTGTCCGGCGTGGCATTTCTTCGCAGGGGAACGCATCGACTAATTCAGTATAAGTATTTACAAGTACAAGTATAACAACCGAGTACTTACGTGTGCATGGTTAAGACGCTGTGATGTGTGTGTGTGTGTGTGTGTGTGTGTGTGTGTGTATGTTACCTCACCTTCATGTCCCCCTAATCAGCAAGTGGTAGCGTCCGGGCATACCCCCCCTCCCCCTCCCCCCCTCCTCGCCCATGCCCCCGTACCAGTCTTCCCGTTCTTTCTCTCCCCCTTACCTTGACTCCCTCCTCCCCCCCCCCTCCCCCCCTCCTCGCCCATGCCCCCGTACCACTCTTCCCGTTCTTTCTCTCTCCTTACCTTGACTCCTCCACCTCCCCCCCGCCCACGCCCGAGCACCGTCCGTCATGGTGACTTCATAGGAACAGTCGCCGGGCGCCAGCCACTCCCGGTCACAGGCTTGCCAATGACACTGAATTACCACGAATGGGTGACCAGATTTGTTCCAGCTACTTTACTGACCCGTACATCTATACTATTATTATTATTATTATTATTATTATTATTATTATTATTATTATTATTATTATTATTATTATTATTATTACAAACACTCACCCAATCAAGAAAAGTGTTGTTGATGAGGGCGCCTGGTGTAAACTAACCGTGAAGGAAAGTATCATTTATTTGCCGTCAGCATTGTACCACTACATACATTGTACAGCACGGCACAGTATTACAGCACGGCATATTATCTTACACAACATACGCTATACAGCAGGGCAAAACATCTTACATTAGCTTGTGTGGGGTAAGGCTGGCGCAGTGTTCGCGGCGCCAGTGTTGGCCTTGAGGCTCGTCGGTGTCGTGGCTGCCTCAACAAGAGGGTTGGTTATGGAGCGTTCCACCCCAAAGATTTGGGGCTATATATAGTGTGTGCCTTTTGTTTCACTTAATGCGGCTGTTTTTTTTCTGGTTTTTAGGTTTTCATGGTTTCATATGCTATCAGGAGAATGCAAGATGGAGGAGAAAATTTGTAATGTGAAATCATTGCTGCGCCCGCGCCTCAGTAGCCGGCCCGCCAGTCCACCTGCCCGGCGAGCGGCTGCCCGGCGAGGAACTTGGCAAAGTTGTCACAGAAGTCTTCGGCGATGGATTCGCACTTGAGGTCGTTGCTGGAGCCAGTGGACGTGTGGGGCGTCATGACGACCCGCGGGTGTGTCCAGAGGGGGCTGTCCTCGGCGGGCGGCTCCCTCTCCGTGCAGTCGAGCAGCGCGGCGGAGAGCCAGCCCTGCCCCAGCGCCCTCAGGAGGTCTGCCTCGCTGATGACGTCCCCGCGCCCCACGTTGACCAGCACCGGCCTCCTGGCGGCCCCGCTGAGCACGTCGCCGCCCAGCAGGCCGCGCGTGGCGGGCGTGGAGGGCAGCGTGTTGACCACGTAGTCACACTCCTGCAGGAAGGCGGGGAGGCCCTCCCGCCCGTACCACAGCCGGTCCACGCCGGGCACCGCCGCGGGGGCGCCGCGCGGCACCCTGGCCAGGCCGAGCACGCGGCAGCCGAAGCCCTTGAGCGCCCCGGCCGTGGCGCGGCCCATGTTGCCGACGCCCATCACGCCCACCGTCAGCTGCGCCAGGCCGCGGTACTCCTGGAAGTGGCCCCAGCCGCGGCAGTCCTTGCTCAGCTGCTTCAGGTAGATGGGGCGCCAGCCGCGCTCGTGGCACAGGATCTGGCCCACCACGTGCTCGGCCATGAGGGCCGGCGCGGCGGCGTCGGTGCTGCGGGTCACAACGAAGGGCGGCTCAGACCCTAATTCTTTCACCAAGTTGTCGACGCCCACCGCCGTGCTGTGCACCCACCGCAGCCTCTTGAAGAAGTCCAGGCCCTTACGTTTCAGTATCGGAGTGAACATAAACGGGTTTACCAGCAGTATTTCTGCGTCGGCGACGAGGTCCAGTTCTTCATCTGTTGCTCTCTTCGATAATTTGTCAAAAATCTGTCCGTCGTAGCCCTGGTCGGTGGTGTGAACGTTGACCACCTTCGTCCCCGGCAGCCTGCGGGAGATGGCTTCGTCAAACCCACTCACGAGGGTGAAGAGGTGGACAGTGTGCGTCGAGGGCTGCGTCATGTTGCTAACTGTGCGGTGGCCGAGTGCACGGAGTGTTGGGTTATCGACGCGGCTCCACACGCCGCGGCCTTGTACTGATTAATCGTACCTAGGATAGGTACGGTCATGACCACGCTCAAGGATCAATGATAATGTGCCATCGTGCTGAGTCATATGATGCACAAAAGTGGGCCTCCCAGTCCCAGACCCCGGCATCGGTGGCGCAACAGGCTACAGTGGCGGCCAGGCCTACCCTGGTACAGTCTGGCAACCTTTGGAATCGGCGCTTACTATGTTAGGAAGTTTGCAAGAGAAAGCAACTTTGCTGCATTGCTCGAATTGATATATATATATATATATATATATATATATATATATATATATATATATATATATATATATATATATATATATATATATATATATATATATATATATATAAAGTGGGGCGTCACAGATCTGTGTGGCTAAAATTGAAGGCCGACGCACACGGCTCCTCGTGGCTCCGACAGGCATTCCGCTGCTGGACGCACTCAAGACTTCTTAATACTTCACACATAATGTAACCGTGCACACGGTCGGGTGAGCATGTAAAGACCTCGTGTAAGCGTGTAAAGACCTCTTCTGTTCAGAACACTGGTCTGCTCTAGTTCACTGGTCATTGAATCTGATCTGGATTAGCTCTGCGAAAACGGAACGCCCGGAGGCAGAGGCAGGCCGTGGCGGCGCAGGACCCGTGAATGCCGCGAGTGGCCGCACTTATCCAACAGTTTTGTTGTTCATCACCACTGTTCTGCATCTCTAGAGCCTGGATTAGCATTTCTGCAACGTTAATACCTTATCACCTGCTCCTCGTTCACTACGGGAGGCGTTCTTGGGGCGCATACTCTTCATAGATCATGAGAAGGGAGCTGGGCCACGGGTGCCGTCTGCTAGAACCCACCTCCGAACCTGGTTCACCCAGGTCATGATCCGGATCAGGCGGATCATGATCCGGATCACCCAGTTCACGATGATCCAGATCTCAGTGGTAAATACATCACGGGTTTTACAGCCAGATTTGTGATCCAAATCGGATCGTCGTAAATCGAAGAGAACTTAAGAAATCTTGACGGCGTCAAGCCGGCGGCCTGTCGGGACCAAAACCGGTCGTGTGAATCAGCCGGAGCCGTTCACCGCACTGCCTGAGGGACGCGTCTTGTGCCTGTAGGCGGGAAGGAGCGTGTGTGTGTGTGTGTGTGTGTGTGTGTGTGTGTGTGTGTGTGTGTACAATGACCCCTCACCGTTACTGCTGTCTCGGGACGTGTGGCGTGGGCTCACCGACACGCCCGCTTGCGAGGCCCCCTGAGTGCCCCACGCACTGCGGCGAAGCAGCTCCCCGCCCCGCCGCTCGTCCAAGGGCGCTGCTTTGCAGGAGGCTTTATGAGCAGACTCGATGACCAAACACAGACATGTACTGAGAGAGGGTTTTGTACCGCGCCTTTCAATGACTGTCACAGGTATATACAAGTTTATAGACCACATATTATAGTTCGTAGGTGGACTAAAGACCGCCAGAAGATAAAACGAAACAGTGAATATGTAAAGGTGAGGCCAGACCGTGACTAACAAGTTTGTTAGTGAGGGATGAGCAGCGCTGCCGCCACTGCACTGCCTCTCTGTGCTTAGCGGACCTTAGATTTGTCGGTGAACCAGTAAAGACGATCAAAAGCCGGACTTCAGTATATCGAAGTGGAAGTGCTCATGCCACACGCTCCCCCGCACCCACGCATTCAGCCTTACCAAGTTTGTGAAGCACTATAGACAGAATCAACGCTCCCCCGCACCCACGCATTCAGCCTTACCAAGTTTGTGAAGTAGTATAGACAGAATCAACGCTCCCCCGCACCCACGCATTCAGCCTTACCAAGTTTGTGAAGCACTATAGACAGAATCAACGCTCCCCCGCACCCACGCATTCAGCCTTACCAAGTTTGTGAAGTAGTATAGACAGAATCAACGCTCCCCCGCACCCACGCTTTCAGCCTTACCAAGTTTGTGAAGTAGTATAGACAGAATCAACGCTCCCCCGCACCCACGCATTCAACCTTACCAAGTTTGTGAAGTAGTATAGACAGAATCAACGCTCCCCCGCACCCACGCATTCAGCCTTACCAAGTTTGTGAAGTAGTATAGACAGAATCAACGCTCCCCCGCACCCACGCATTCAGCCTTACCAAGTTTGTGAAGTAGTATAGACAGAATCAACGCTCCCCCGCACCCACGCATTCAGCCTTACCGAGTTTGTGAAGTAGTATAGACAGAATCAACGCTCCCCCGCACCCACGCATTCAGCCTTACCGAGTTTGTGAAGCACTATAGACAGAATCAACGCTCTCCCGCACCCACGCATTCACTCCTCGACGCGGCAAACACAGGTCGATATTTTCAGATGCTTCCGGAAGGCTCTCACATCAACAACTTCTAGAGGCCAAAAGGAAAGTCAGTCTAGTTCTAATAAGTCTTTTTCTAGGTTCATGGTACAGAATAAGTGTCAAACTACCACCAGGGTCATAAAAGTACCCCTAGGAAAGCCTTGTCAAATATGTGTAATTGAGAGCAGAAATGTTTAAGAATACGACCATGTTTAAGGGTGGTATTCTCAGACGCTCCCTCCTCTCAAAACAAATATTCACAAATGCCACAAAGGTTATTAGAAAGGTTCCCATGAGTGTTTTTTCACGTTTATGGTACAGGAGCTTTGTCATATTACCACCAGGGTCATAAATCTACCCATGGAAATACCCACAACTCCTACGAGAGCCTTATCAAATGTGTGTGTGTGAGCTCTTAAGTCACTCCGCGGCTCCAGTCCACCAGTCCAAGCTCCAGTATTGGCGTGAGTCCAGCAAACACCACGCCGGCAAGTCTGGGCCGATACTCTCAGACACCTCCTCCTCCCAGATCTCCTATTTCCGAAGGCTGAACAGGAGGTTAATCGGGCTGTAATGAGTCTTTCTTACATTCATGGTAGAGAAGAAGTGTCAAACCACCACCAGGGCCACAGAACTACCCTGGGAAATCTTCAAAACTCGTACGAAAGCCTTGACACATATACTATTTCCAAGGGCTGAACAGGAGGTTAATCGGGTTGTAATGAGTCTTTCTTACATTCATGGTAGAGAAGAAGGGTCAAACCACCACCAGGGCCACAGAACTACCCTGGGAAATCTTCAAAACTCGAATGAAAGCCTTGTCACATATACTATTTCCAAGGGCTGAACAGGAGGTTGATCGGGTTGTAATGAGTCTTTCTTACATTCATGGTAGAGAAGAAGTGTCAAACCACCACCAGGGCCACAGAACTACCCTGGGAAATCTTCAAAACTCGTACGAAAGCCTTGACAAATAGGGGAGTTCGTGTTGCAATGAGTCTTTCTTACGTTCATGGTACAGAAGAAGGGTCAAACCACCACCAGGGCCACAGAACTACCCTGGGAAATCTTCAAAACTCGAACGAAAGCCTTGTCACATATACTATTTCCAAGGGCTGAACAGGAGGTTAATCGGGTTGTAATGAGTCTTTCTTACATTCATGGTACAGAAGAAGGGTCAAACCACCACCAGGGCCACAGAACTACTCTGGGAAATCTTCAAAACTCGTACGAAAGCCTTGACAAATAGGGGAGTTTGGGTTGCAATGAGTCTTTCTTACGTTCATGGTACAGAAGAAGGGTCAAACCACCACCAGGGCCACAGAACTACTCTGGGAAATCTTCAAAACTCGTACGAAAGCCTTGACAAATAGGGGAGTTTGGGTTGCAATGAGTCTTTCTTACGTTCATGGTACAGAAGAAGGGTCAGACCACCACCAGGGCCACAGAACTACTCTGGGAAATCTTCAAAGCTCGTACGAAAGCCTTGACAAATAGGGGAGTTTGGGTCACCGTTGCTAGATTATCGTACTCAGAGCATAGTATTTACCGGTTTCTGACGCCTAACTATTGCCAAGAAACATCAGAATCTAACTTTTTTTTAACGATAACTATAAATAAGTTTCGTTATTGGAGCCCAGAAGAAACATTTTGGGGTAGGAAGTCGGGAAGTATAAGCGGCTGAGTACGACAATCTGGCAACGTCGGTTTGGGTGCTGAAGGGCTTAAGAATACGACCTGTGGCTGGCTATGGCGGTCGATGTTACCAGATTTTCACACAGCACAATATTTCCAAGTTTCTCACCCATAACTATTGCAGAAAAGCCCCAATATATAACGGTTTTGGCAGTAACTCTAATCGGGAAGCGTTATTGGTGAGGGTACGATAGTTTTGTGTCCTGAAACTGATTGCGATGTTCTGAGTATACGAGTATCTGGCAACGCTGGACTGGTGATGAGGGTAGCGAGCGGGGCGGCACGAGTTGCATATGGTATAACCTCTCCTTGGGCCGCGGGGGAAGGGGTTATGGTCAAGGGGTGACGAAATGAGAAGGAGCTGCACACACACACACACACACACACACACACACACACACATACACAGGCAGGCAGGTAGAGAGCTAGACAGATAGATAAGACAGGTAGATAAGGAGACATCTACTGATCAAAATACTAAGTCTGCTCTTTGTCTCATCAGCTCTCCTTCTCATACCTTTTAAAATCCGCCGCCATGTTGCCTCTCTGTCTTCTATCGATATTTTCATGCTGACTGCTCTTCTGAACTTGCTAACTGCGTCCCCTCCTCCCGCGGCCACGCTGTACGCGACTTTCTACTCATGCTCATCCCTATTCTGTCCAAACCCCTTATGCAAGAGTTAACCAGCATCTTCACTCTTTCATCCTTCGTCTATATTTCCTCCTGCCTCTGACTTGTATTCTTTCAAGAGGAGTGTATCAGGACGCCTCTCCTCCCGAAAGTGACCTCGCTTTTGGCCGCTCATTACTTGTCTTTGTGGGAATAGCGGTTAGCGCTTTTTTTCTTACAACTTTTTTTCATTATTGTTTTTCTTTTTTCCCTCGAGCTGTTTCCTTTCCAGAATTAAAACAATCAAGCATGGGGAATCATTGTCTAATCCATGCTCTCATATATCTTTGGAGAGTTTCATATTTTTTTTTTTTACAGTAGAGGAAACAGTTCAAGGGCAAAAAAAAAGAAAAAAAGAAACAAAAACAAAAAATAAGCTCGCTACTTTACTTTACCTTCATATATATCCCGAATAAAACACACACACACACACACACGAAAAAAAAAAAAAAAAGTCGGATTCAATCGCTGGTCAGGACCGGTGCGTGAGAGAATGCGAGAGGTTCCCAGCGTGGCGGAGACGGATTGAGTGTGGCGGCGGCCTGGTGTGACTGGTGGGGAGGCGACCTTGGCCTTCACAAGGATGGGGCTCAGAGGGTTACGCTAGAGGAGATTAGCTATTGCCATATTTTAAGCATTTCGGCGCCCAAGCTCACATTTTACAAGGCTTTCGTAGGAGTTGTGGGCATTTCCAAGGGTAGTTATATGACCCTGGTGGTAGTTCGACCCTTCCTCTGTACCATGAACCACAAAAAACACTCATTAGACCCCGATTGATCTCCTTAGCAGCCATATTTCTAAACATTTCGGCGCCCAAGCACACATATTTTACAAGGCTTTCGTAGGAGTTGTGGGCATTTCCAGGGGTAGTTATATGACCCTGGTGGTAGTTCGACCCTTCCTCTGTACCGTGAACCTCAAAACACACTCCGATTGAATCTCCTTAGCAGCCATATTTCTAAACATTACTTCGTAGGGGTTGTGGGCGGCGTTTCAGGGTAGTTATATGACCCTGGTGGTAGTTCGACCCTTCCTCTGTACCGTGAACCTCAAAACACACTCATTAAGACCCGATTGATCTCCATTTTGGCCATTGAAAATAGATGATATGAAAGGAGGAAAAGTCTGAGAACCCCGACCTTGGAATATTGAAGGAAGCGAGAGAGAGAGAGAGAGAGAGAGAGAGAGAGAGAGAGAGAGAGAGAGAGAGAGAGAGAGAGAGAGAGAGAGAGAGAGAGAGAGAGAGAGAGGAGGTACAGTTTGGAGACGTTGGTCATGCTTGGAGACATTAGGGGTAATCAAGGAGGCGTTGGAGAGAGAGGGAGAGGGAGGGAAGGAGGAAGAGAGAGGAAGGGAGGGAGAGGAAAGGGAGGGAAGAGGGATGGTAAGGATATGAAGAAAGGGAAGATGGGAGGAGGCACTAGCTAACTTATCTTTCCTTCTATCTTAAGCGAAGGAAGAGAGAGAGAGAGAGAGAGAGAGAGAGAGAGAGAGAGAGAGAGAGAGAGAGGCACTGTTTTAGAAGGCGAAGCATTTGTTTGTTGAATACCTGATAACATGCACACACACATACACACACACACACACACACACACACACATACACAGACACACAGACATACACAAGCTTGAGGGAGTGTGGATGCAAAGAAAGGAGAGGAAGTGGGGGGGGGGGGGGGGAGCTTTTTATATTATGCAAAGTATTTGCGTGGAATAACTAAACACACACACACACACACACACACACACACACACACACACACACACACACACACACACACACACACACGCGCTGTTACATTATACTTTTTCGTCTTTTTTTCCATCATTTTCTTCTTTTCTTAAACTAATCCTCTTTTCCTCTTTTCTTAGACTAATCCTCTTCTCTTTTCTTCCTCCCTCTAATCTCCCTTTTCTTTACCTTCTTCACACACACACACACACACACACACACACACACACACACACACACACACACTAGCTTAACTTACCTTCTATCTTATCCTCGTAGCGCCAGTAGTAGTAGTAGTAGTAGTAGTAGTAGTAGATGTTTTCAGAGACAAGGCGAAGTAGACGGGACGCGAGATGGCAGGCAGGAGAGGAGTGATGCTTTAGGAATAACACCCACTCCTCACAGACACACTAACACACGCGCCAACACACAGACAGGCACTGACAACGCGAAACCCAACACTACTTCTTCAGAACAGTTTTCTTTTTTCTTTTTTCTTTTTAACTCTTCCTTCACACTGAGTCGCTACACAGAGAGGAGGAAATATGGTATAAGACAGATAGACGCGCACGACACTGGGTTAGGTTAGGTTAGGTAAGGTAAGGTAAGGTTAGGTTAGGTAAGGTAAGGTTCGGTTAGGTAAGGTAAGGTAAGGTAAGGTAAGGTTAGGTTAGGTTAGGTTAGGTAAAGCTAGGTTAGGTTAGGTGAGGTGAGTTTAGGTATATTTAGATTAGGTAAAGTAAGGTTAGGTAAAGTAAGGTATGGTAAGGCTAGGTTAGGTTAGGTTAGGTTAGGTTAGGTAAGGTAAGGTAAGGTTAGGTTAGGTTAGGTAAGGTAAGGTAAGGTTAGGTAAAGTAAGGTAAGGTAAGGTTAGATAAGATAAGGTAAGGTAAGGTTAGGTAAGGTAAGGTAAGGTAAGGTTTGGTTAGGTTAGGTAAGGTAAGGTTAGGTTAGGTTAGGTAAGATTAGGTAAGGTAAGGTAAGGTAAGGTAAGGTTAGGTTAGGTAAGGTTAGGTAAGGTTAGGTTAGGTAAGGTAAGGTTAGGTTAGGTTAGGTAAGGTAAGGCTAGGTTGGGTTAAGTGAGGTGAGGTATATTTAGGTTAGGTAAGGTAAGGTAAAGTTAGGTAAAGCAAGGTTAGGTATATTTAGGTAAGGTTAGGTTAGGCAAGGTTAGGTTGTGTAGGGGTAGGTAAGATTAAGTCTTCACAACGCAAGCTTAGGTTAGGTTAGGTTTGGATAGGTACTGAGCATCCTATCACAACACTAGCTCAAGTTACATTAGGTTAGGTTAGACTCTGGACGGCCACACCAATTCGCTACACAGACACACACAGATACACACACGGCACTGGCTTTGGTTAGGTTAGGTTAGGTTAGGTTAGGTTAGGTTAGGTTAGGATAGGTACTAGGCAGCCTCCTCAAAACACTGGCTCAGGTTACATTAGGTTAGGTTAGACTGGACGGCCACACCAATTCGCTACACAGACACACACAAATACACACACGTCACTGGCTTTGGTTAGGTTAGGTTAGCACTGCGCAGCCTCTTCATGCACCACTCGTAACGATTTCACTGCAATACCCAGCGCCACCCCTGACAGAGCTCCCCGCTTCACTGAGAGCTGTGTCGTGTGTGTGGCGTCGGAGTGGCTGGCGGAGAGAGAGGGAGGGAGAGGGAGAGAGAGGCTGGGGTGAGCTGGAGGGCTGGAGGAATGAAGGAAGTGAGGGTTAAGGGGAGGGGGGGAAGGGGTATGGAGGAGTCAATGGGTGGAGCTCTCTCTCTCTCTCTCTCTCTCTCTCTCTAACTCTCTCACTCTCTCATGGAACCTGTAAAGCCCGTCATGTAATTTGCCCCTAAGAGAGAGAGAGAGAGAGAGAGAGAGAGAGAGGGGGAAGGGGGAGGATTGGCCTTACCACAAAACAGGTTCTAACACGCAAATAATATACATAAGAAGCATAATAATTTAGGAAGAATGTAATGAGGAGGAGGAGGAGGAGGAGGAGGAGGAAGAAGAGGAAGAGGAAGAGGAGGAGGAGGTGAAAGTTGAGTTGGAAAAAAAATGCGTAGGAGTGAAAACGAGAGAATTATAGTGGTATTGTGGGCGAGAGAGAGAGAGAGAGAGAGAGAGAGAGAGAGAGAGGAACCTTTTCTCTCCTCGGGGTTCCCAAAATTCTTCCCTTTCATGGGCGGATCAGTTCCCGGATGACGAGAGAGAGAGAGAGAGAGAGAGAGAGAGAGAGAGAGAGAGAGAGAGAATGGGGTAAGAAAGAGAACAGGGTGACATCATGATTAAGAAACGATGACAGGAAGGGAAGGAAAGAAGAGAGGAGGAGGAGGAGGAGGAGGAGGAGGAGGAGGAGTTGGAAGAGGAGAAGGAGGAGGAGGGAAACTTGATATCGGAACCTCCTTGTTAATAAACGTTTGGATAGGAAGGAGGAGGAGAAGGAAAGAAGAAGAAGAAGAAGAAGAAGAAGAAGAAGAATTGAGGAAAGGATTACGAAAAGAACAAAGTGGAGGAGGAGGAGGAGGAGGAGGAGGAGGAGGAGAACATAGAAGGAGAGATAAGGAGGAGGAGGAGGAGGAGGAAGAGGAGGAGGAGGAGGAGGAGGAGGAGGAGGAGGAGAATTTACAATCATTGGGTGAGTTAGCGTTTTAGTTAATACCCGGAATTGTGTGTGTTCGTGTGTTCGTGCGTGTGTGTGTGTGTGTGTGTGTGTGTGTGTGTGTGTGTGTGTGTATTCTATTTTTTTCTATTTAAAGTCAAGGGCACAGTGATTGCATTGATTCTTTGCATTGTGAGACCCGGGTTCTAGTTTTTTGTTAAGTCACCCCTCTCTCTCTCTCTCTCTCTCTCTCTCTCTCTCTCTCTCTCTCTCTCTCTCTCTCTCTCTCTCTCTCTCTCTCTCTCTCTCTCTCTCTCTCTCTCTCTCTCTCTCTCTCTCTCAAGTGTTGACGTTGTTTATATCACTTATACCCTGTTTGTCTGTTTGCTTGTTTCTGTATATCTGTGAGCCTCTCTATCTACATCTCTTTATCTGTCTATCTATCTATCTATCTTATCTATCTATCTATATCTATCATTATTATATCTACGTTCACTTCATCCCAAACACATTATTAACTTACAAACACAAACACACTTCCTTTATTTCCTACTTTCCATTCCTCCTCCTTCCATCCTTTCCTTCTTTCTCTCCTTCCCTTCTCTTCTATGTCTTTTTCCTCCTCCTTTGCCCGTTCTTCCCTCTTCTGTCCATCTCTCTCTCTTCTATTTTCACTTCTCTCCTCCTCCTTCTTTCCTTCCTTCTCTCTTCTTCTCTTCCCTCAAGTGTGTAAGAACAGAGATGATTAAAGAGAAGACGAGAAGAGAGAATATGGAGGAGGAGGAGGACGAGGAGGACGACAAAGATAAACACAAGCAAACAGAGGTAGATAGAGAGATCGAGAGAGGGTCGGGGAACTACCTTTGAACTCAGAACACAAACACAAACAAACACAACCACGCAACCAGACGTGAGGCAAAACACACCCTTGGCCTACGCAACTCTATAGGCGACAAGGTACTCTCTTTTCTCCCTCTCCAGTCGGGCAAAAACGGCGAGGCGTGGGGCAAGGGAAAGGTTAGTGGGCCGCGTCTCTCCCCTCGCCCCAGCACGCCTCGTCTCAACTACAATACTACAGGTGAAAGCCAACACAAATCCGGTCCTATATTCTCAAGCATTTCCTGGGTTAGGTTCACAGGAGATGCCTTGTATAGACCTACCAGCCTCTTGCAGACTCCTGGGTTCTTATAATCAAAACCAAAAAGGAGGAGGAGAAGGAAAAGGAGGAGTATGAGGAGAAGATTAGCAGGGGGATACATGGAGGTGGTTGGAGTCAGTCTGGAAACAAAAAGATAAGCTAACAGTTATGATTTGCAGCCTCCTCGTTATTCAGCTACTTACTCACTCACTCACTCACTCACTCCTTCCTTCCTTCCTTCCTTCCTTCCTTCCTTCCTTCCTTCCTTCCTTCCTTCCTTCCTTCCTTCCTTCCTTCCTTCCTTCCTTCATTCATTCATTCATTCATTCATTCATTCACTCACTCACTCATATCTACTTATTTACTCACTTATTTAGCTTTCCTACTCACTGACTGACTGACTGAATGAATGAATGACTGGCTTACCGTGGATAGACTATTAACGTTTGGAGTAACTTGACAATCTCTTCATAATGTTGTTCTTTAATATATTGCCAGTATTTGTTTTGAGGGCAGGAGTGGTGGTGGCGGTGGTGGAATACTGTGGATGAATGGAATTTTGTGTGTGGAATATGTTTTTAGTGGAGTGGAAACCGGATATACTCTTAAATTACGTTCACAATGATATGATAATGAGGAATGTGTGTGATTTGAGGATGTTATTATCTCTCTCTCTCTCTCTCTCTCTCTCTCTCTCTCTCTCTCTCTCTCTCTCTCTCTCTCTCTCTCTCTCTCTCTCTCTCTCAATTAATTCTTGTAAACGAGAAACGAGAATCATACAAGGAATTAAGGGTACATGTGTGTGGTGAGAGTGGTGATGAGAGAGTGGTGATGGTGGCGATGGGTGAGAGGTGGTGGTGGTGGTGATGGTGGTGAGGCTGGGTAATGACATAGTGGAGGTGATTGCACTGATGAGGATGGGTGGTGGTGAGGGTGGTGGTGAGGGTGGTGAGGCTGGGTGATGACAGAGTGGTGGTGATTGTGTTGGTGATGATGAGTGATGATAATGGTGATGATAATGGTGGTGGGATAAGGATGGATGGGTGAGGGTGGTGGTGGTGGTGGTGAGAGCGAGTGGGTGAGGACATGAGTGAAGTGACTGACTCATCTATATTAACCTGTGCCTTTAATGTTCCGGGAAACACTCGTATCTGACCACGGGGGGAGGGGGAGGGGGGTGGCAGAGTGGTCATCTTGCGACCGTAATGTCTAAGGGGAAACAAGTTCGCATCCCGCCCGCCGCTACAATCCAGCTGTCAATTTTGCATTCACCGCCGAGTGGCCTAAGACTACCCACATGCTACCCTGAAGACCACCTATCAACCCGGACTCAAGATTCTCCCCAAAAGAGGACCAAAGATGAGCTCCGGGGAACAGGCCTCTTGCAGACTCCCTACGTTCTTATGTTCTAAAGCGATATGGCGCCACTATAAACACTTGCCTGCGCCATAACCGAGTATTCTCATTCCTGATATTTTAGAGAGATTTCGGTTTCCTTTCTGTAGCTTGTGGAAAATAACTAACACAAAAAAGATTAAATGATATGTTGCGTGCCCAGAAAAAAAGTGTTGCATAAGTTCCTGAGTGTATAGTTTTACATTCTTTCCTTACAGTTTAGTTTTGAGTCTCCTTTCTTTAGCTTGTGGAAGATAACTATCTAACACAAAGAAAATTGAATGATATGTTGCGTGCCCAGAAAAAGTGTTACATAAAACCCTGAGTGTTTAGTTTTACATTCTTTCCTGATGTTTAAGTTTTCAGTCTCTTTAGCTTGTGGAAAATAACTATCTAACACAAAGAAAATTGAATGATATGTTGCGTGCCCATGAAAAAGTGTTGCATAAGATCCTGAGTGTTTAGTTTTACATTCTTTCCTTACAGTTTAGTTTTGAGTCTCCTTTCTTTAGTTTGTGGAAATGTACTTATCTCACGCGAAGATGTGTTTAGATAGGACGGAACGCGGCTTGAGTACGCTTTCTTGAGATTAGGAAGTAGGTTGCGGCCAAGAGGAAGAGCCGAGACATTATGTAATACTACCAACACATCGCCAGACACAGACAGACGTGGAGGAAGCCTTGATCTTATTGGAAATGACCCCGTAACGGACTATTTCTGTTCTTACGCGTCAGATGGGGTTTGGAAAGTGAGTGTAAGGTAACTTTGTGTGGGAATCGAAATGAGTGTGTGTTCCAGTAGATCCAATGGCTAGTCTCCCATGGCTAGTTTCCTTATGGCTAGTTTCATAATGGCTAGTTTCCCATGGTTAATTTCCTTATGGCTAGTCTCCTATGGTTAATTCCTATGGCTAGTTTCATAATGGCTAGTTTCCCATGGTTAATTTCCTTATGGCTAGTCTCCTATGGTTAATTCCTATGGCTAGTTTCATAATGGCTAGTTTCCCATGGTTAATTTCCTTATGGCTAGTCTCCTATGGTTAATTCCTATGGCTAGTTTCATAATGGCTAGTTTCCCATGGTTAATTTCCTTATGGCTAGTCTCCTATGGTTAATTCCTATGGCTAGTTTCATAATGGCTAGTTTCCCATGGTTAATTTCCTTATGGCTAGTTTCTTATGGTTAATTCCTATGGCTAGTTTCATAATGGCTAGTTTCCCATGGTTAATTTCCTTATGGCTAGTTTCATAATGGCTAGTTTCCCATGGTTAATTTCCTTATGGCTAGTTTCATAATGGCTAGTTTCCTATGGTTAATTTCCTTATGGCTAGTTTCATAATGGCTAGTTTCCCATGGTTAATTCCTATGGCTAGTTTCATAATGGCTAGTTTCCCATGGTTAATTTCCTTATGGCTAGTTTCATAACGGCTAGTTTCCCATGGTTAATTTCCTTATGGCTAGTTTCATAATGGCTAGTTTCCCATGGTTAATTTCCTTATGGCTAGTTTCATAATGGCTAGTTTTCCATGGTTAATTTCCTTATGGCTAGTTTCATAATGGCTAGTTTCTTATGGTTAATTTCCTTATGGCTAGTTTCATAATGGCTAGTTTCCCATGGTTAATTTCCTTATGGCTAGTTTCATAATGGCTGATTTCCCATGGTTAATTTCCTTATGGCTAGTTTCATAATGGCTAGTTTTCCATGGTTAATTTCCTTATGGCTAGTTTCATAATGGCTAGTTTCCCATGGTTAATTTCCTTATGGGTAGTTTTCCATGGTTAATTTCCTTATGGCTAGTTTCATAATGGCTGATTTCCCATGGTTAATTTCCTTATGGCTAGTTTCATAATGGCTAGTTTTCCATGGTTAATTTCCTTATGGCTAGTCTCCTATGGTTAATTCCTATGGCTAGTTTCATAATGGCTAGTTTCCCATGGTTAATTCTTATGGCTAGTTTCCTATGGCTAGTTTTCTATGGTTAATGTCCTTATGATTCCTATTGTTAGTTTCCTATGGTTAGTTTCCTATTGTTAGTTTTGAAGTTAAAGCCGAGGAACTTCACTTTAGGACCATATAACCATAGAGAGATAGGGAACATGCTGGTGGTAGTGGTGGACTGGACACACACACACACACACACACACACACACACACACACACACCTACATCGCCCTACCGTGACGCTGCATATTAGGAAGAATGCAAGCCCCGCCACTCTCTGTCTCCTTCCTGTCGTGTGTGGGCGCAGGAGCGGACTTTCTCTCCCTCTGTAGTGCACGAAAAAGGCGATGACTGAAGCAACGTTATTTATATTGTAGAGAAGACAAGGAGACTGAACAATCGAATACAGGAATGGCAATGAGGAGTTAACTAGCGAAAGAAAACAAGACAAAATAAATGCAATGTCTGAATAATGAATAATGGGGCTGTACAGGCGGCTGATGGTGATGATGATGATTTTTTTTTACAGCAAAGGAGACAGGACAAGGGCACACAAAAAAAAGGAAACAATAATAATAAAAAAAAGCCCGCTACTCCCTGCTCCTGTAAAGAATCCGAAGAGGTGTCCGAAAGAGGGGTCAAATGATAATAATAATAATAATAATAATAATAATAATAATAATAATAATAATAATAATAATAATAATAATAGTAATAATAATAATAATAATAACAATAATAATAATAGTAATAATAATAATAATAGTAATAATAATAATAATAATAATAACAATAATAATAATAGTAATAATAATAAAGAGAAGTGAAACGAGGTCAAGTAGGAGGTTTTATGGCTTTGAGATGCTTTTTTTCCACTCCGTTGCTGCTGGTGAAATAATGAATCTTGTATGCACCTGCGCGGTTCATGATACGCTGGTTACAACCTCTGCCGGACTTGTGACACGCCTAGCCAGAAGCGGGCGATTTGCATAAACACTTGGACTCCGTGTAGGCTGTCAGGGAAACTCTTGATACGGAGGGAAGGACACGGGAAGACTCTAGTGGTTGGTGTTCTCTTTCCTTCCCATCCCTACCTTTCCCTTCCCTTCCTTCACCTACCTTCATTTCCTTTCATCCTTTCACTTCCCATCTCGTCCCTTCCTTTCCCTTCCCTTCCCTTCCAAGTTCCCCTTCCATTACCTTCCCTTCCTTTCCCTTCCCTTCCCTTCTTTTCCCTTCCATTTCCTTACCCTCCTTTGTTTAGGTTAAGTTAGGTCAAGTTAAGTTAATATTTAGGTTAAGTTTAGGTAGTTAGTTTAGTTAAGTTAGGTAGGTTAGGTTAGGTTAGGTTAAAGGTAGGTTGGGTTAGATTTGGTTAAGTTAGGTTATCTTTTTTTTACAGTAAAGGAACCGTCTAAAGGACAAAAATAATGTTAGAAAAGCCGCCTATCACTTCTCCTATAAAAGAAAATATAGATGAATGTCCAAAAGAAAGGTTAGGTTAGCTTTTTTTATTACAGTAAAGAAACCATCTAAAGAACAAAAATAATGTTAGAAAAGCCGCCTATCACTTCGCCTATAAAAGAAAATATAGATGAGTGCCCAAAAGAGAGGTTAGGTTAGGTTAGTGTCCCCTTGCTAGCCAGGGAGGGAGAGGAGCACCTATCTGTTCCCCCCCGGCAGGCTCAGGTACAGGTGACGCCCTCGTGTGGGTCGCGGGGCTTCGAGGGTTTGGTCTTGATGGGGCGTTGACCGAGTGAGGGCCAGAGCAGATCATTCCTCCTTGTTCTCTCTCCTAATGTTTTTCCTTCACTTTACTTATATGGCCTCGTGTTCCTGAGAAGCTCCTGTAGTTTTCCTTTACTTTCCTAATATTTTCTCATGTTCCTGATCAGTTCCCTTACTTTTTCTTTTTTCCCCGATCACTGTTCTTCATTTTTCTTCACTTTCCTGTGTTTTCTCGTGTTCTTGATTATCTTCTTTCAATTTCCTTATTTTGTCTCATGTCCCTGATAACTTCCCTTCATTTTGTTTCCCTTCCCATTCCTTCCTTTCCCTTCCCTTCTGTTCCCTTCCATTCCCTTCCCTTGCAATCTCTTCCCTTTTCTTGTCTTTCCTTCCCTTCCCTTCTCTTCCCTCCCATTCCATTCCCATCACTTCCCTTCCATTGACCTCCCTTTCATTCCCTTCCCATCCCTTCCCTTGCAATCTTTCCCCTTTTCTTTCCTTTCCTTCCCTTCTCTTCCCTTCCATTCCATTCCCATCACTTTCCTTCCATTGACCTCCCTTCCCTTTCCCTTCAAAGTTTCCCTTCTCTCCCAGCGCCCCATCAACTCTCTTCTGACCTCAGCTCCGAAGTGTTGTCATGTGGTCGAAAGTGCATTCACCTGGTCGAAAGTGCATTCACCTGGTCGAAAGTGCATTCACCTGGTCGGAAGTGCTGTCATCTGGTCTGCAGGCACGAAGCGGCTGTCGAACAGATCAAATCACCAGAGCGGGCAACCTCGTAGTGAGCCAATAGTGTCTCCGTTGCCTCCTTTTCCGTGTTTCTATGTTTCCACAGCCTCCCCCTCCTCTCCTCTCGTCTCATCACCTTTCCCCTCCTCTCCTCTCCTCCCCTCCTCCCCTCCCCTCCCCTCCTTGCCTCTAGGAATCATAAGAGGAATGTTATTTATATGCAAGTGTCAGTTTCAAGCAAGTCGTAGGATGAAATCTTTGGTAGTGGTAGTAGTAGTAGTAGTAGTGGTGGTGGTGGTAGTGGTAGTGGTGGTGGTGGTGGTGGTGATGGTGGTGATGGTGGTGGTGGTGGTGGTGGTGCTAATTTGCGTTCTTCGAAGAAAATATTGTTTTTATTTTTCCAAGAATTGATGACCTTGAAGGAGTCTTGGGTATCAACAGGATTTCTTGATTTTCACCTTTATTTTTTTTTTATTGTGCAGTGAATATACGATGCTTTGCTTCTCTCTCTCTCTCTCTCTCTCTCTCTCTCTCTCTCTCTCTCTCTCTCTCTCTCTCTCTCTCTCTCTCTCTCTCTCAGTAATGTCAAAAAGTGCGTTACGTCATGTTATTTTACCTGTTTAGCACCAATGTCTTTAATAGTGGAGTTTATGGTATTAAGGGGTTAGAGGGGAGGGGTTGGGAGGCTTGGGGTGGGGGTAGGACAGGGGGTAGAGGTTAGGAGGATGGGGTGGGGGGTAGAGGTGAGGAATTTTGGGGTTGGAAATGATAGGTTTATTTATTTATTTATTTATTTATTTTTTTACAGCAATGGAAGCTGTTCAAGGGCAAAGAAGAACGGAGGAAAAAAAAAAAAAACATGCTCATCACTGCTCCTGTAAAACGTGTGTGTGTGTGTGTGTGTGTGTGTGTGTGTTTGTTTGTTTGTTGTTTGTTTGTGGTGAACCCGTCAAATACTCGGCATTAATAAACCAACATCTTTTTCTTCATCATCTCCAACAGACCAACTTTTACATTAATTTTCAGACTCTAGTTTCTCGGTCATTCCTTCAAGCCTTCCTCAGCATCAGGGAGAGTCTATCATCTGCGGTTCAAGGGGTCTTAAGGTATTCAATGCGTCCCTCGCTTATCACCAGGACCCCTTCACAGCGATGAGTTGCAAGGGGTGATGTAACGGTGGGAGAGTAAGCATGACTCTGGGTGTTCTGTCTCTGCAGGAGTGGGTTCTATTCTATTAATTATGCCATTATCTTTCTATCGCTCTATCTATCTTTGTACTTTCTCTCTCTCTCTCTCTCTCTCTCTCTCTCTCTCTCTCTCTCTCTCTCTCTCTCTCTCTCTCTCTCTCTCTCTCTCTCTCTCTTTAACACACACACACACACACACACACACACACACACAATGGCAATATTTTCGACGTGGGTTGCCTGATACAAACAAACCGTGAAGTAAACCATCATTTATTTGCCTCCTGTATCATACCACCGCTTACATTGTATACAGCACGGCACAGCATACGCTAGTAGAGGACGGCCTAGCATCACACCATACACAACATTTGCTATACAGCCCGGCACAGCATCATTCATTATCACGGTTAGGGGAGCTGCCGCAGTGTTCGCGGCACCGGTGTTGGCCGTGAGGCTCGGTGTTGGTGGCTGCCTGAACAAAGGTGTTGGCTATAGAGGGTTTACACTCCAAGGGTTTGGGATTTGTGTGTGCCTGTTTTACTTTATGCGTTTTTTTTTTTTGTTTTTTTTCATGGTTTGAAATGCTCTTAGGAAAGTGTGTAAGATGTGAGAAATTTGGATACGAAATCGTTGTTGTTCATCAAAGGAGCTGAACTACAAAGGACGGACAGAGCTGTTGGTCATCACAGTACTTCCAAGTTTGATTTAGTGAGTACGATCACAGCAATGATAAACACGCATGCGAATCGGAAACTTCCTGTGTTTCGTTGAACTTTATCAGATAAGACACGCTTAGAAAGAGATAGACGTGAAGAGTTACAACCAGGTGCCGGGAAGGGCTGCTCTGCCCCCTCAGCGCCCGCACCTCAGTAGCCGGCCTGCCAGTCCACCTGCCCGGCGAGCGGCTGCCCGGCGAGGAACTTACCAAAGTTGGCACAGAAGTCTTTGGCCACGGACTCGCGCTTGAAGTCGTTGTTTGCGACGGTGGACGTGTGAGGCGTCATGGCGACCCGCGGGTGTGTCCAGAGGGGGCTGTCCTCGGCGGGCGGCTCCCTCTCCGTGCAGTCGAGCAGCGCGGCGGAGAGCCAGCCCTGCCCCAGCGCCCTCAGGAGGTCTGCCTCGCTGATGACGTCCCCGCGGCCCACGTTGACCAGCACCGGCCTCCTGGCGGCCCCGCTGAGCACGTCGCCACCCAGCAGGCCGCGCGTGGCGGGCGTGGAGGGCAGCGTGTTGACCACGTAGTCACACTCCTGCAGGAAGGCGGGGAGGCCCTCCCGCCCGTACCACAGCCGGTCCACGCCGGGCACCGCCGCGGCGGCGCCGCGCGGCACCCTGGCCAGGCCGAGCACGCGGCAGCCGAAGCCCTTGAGCACCCCGGCCGTGGCGCGGCCCATGTTGCCGACGCCCATCACGCCCACCGTCAGCTGCGCCAGGCCGCGGTACTCCTGGAAGTGGCCCCAGCCGCGGCAGTCCTTGCTCAGCTGCTTCAGGTAGATGGGGCGCCAGCCGCGCTCGTGGCACAGGATCTGGCCCACCACGTGCTCGGCCATGAGGGTCGGCGCGGCGTCCTCGGTGCTGCGGGTCACAACGAAGGGCGGCTCAGACCCCAAGGCTTCCATCAAATCGTCGACGCCCACCGCCATGCAGTGCACCCACCGCAGCCTCGTGAGGGAGTCCGGACTCTTGCGTTTCAGTATCTGAACGAAGGTAGACGAGTGGGTCAGCAGTATCTCTGCGTCCGCGACGAGGTCCAGTTCTTCATCCGTCAGTCTTCTGCTCATCTTTTTAAAAATTTCTCCGTCGAAACCCAGGTCGGTGGTGCGAACGTTGACCACCTTCGTCCCCGGCAGCCTGCTGGAGATGGCTTCGTCAAAGCCACGCAGGATGGTGAGGACGTGGACGGTGTGCGTCGAGGGCGGCGTCATGTTGCTAACTGACCGGTGGCCGAGTGCACGGAGTCTCGGGTTATCGACGTGACTCCACACGCCGCGGCCTGTTAACGAGCGATAGTACCAGACAGAGTCGTAATCATGAGTTAAGAGTTGTGGGGCTGGGAATGATAGAATGTGTGTGTGTGTGTGTGTGTGTGTGTGTGTGTGTGTGTGTGTGTATAAGTGTTTGTTTGTTTGTGCCTGGATAGAAAGGTGGATTGGGGCGGGGTTGGGCAGTAGACACGTGCGTGCGGCTGGTAAGAGTGGTTGCCCCGTCGACCAAGAGGCTTCTACTAATACAATATCTACTTTCCTCATCCTAAAAAGACAAATTTTCAGACTAGTTTCTCGTTCTTAAGTCCTTTTCATAATCAGGAAGAGTATCATCTTCGGTCCAAGGGTTAGTTAAGGTATTGAGCGCGTATCTCCGTTATCGCCAGACCCCTACACAGGGATGACACTCAAGGGGTGAAGTAGCGGGGGTAAAGTAAGTGTCTCTGGACGTCCTCTCTAAACCACTTGAGTCAGTCTCTCTCTCTCTCTCTCTCTCTCTCTCTCTCTCTCTCTCTCTCTCTCTCTCTCTGTTGCCTGATACAAACAAACCGTGAGAAAGTATTATTTATCTCTCGTCAGCACCATACCACACTATACAGCACGGCACAGCACACTCGTACTCTAGAAAGCCCTGCACATCGCTGAACACATTGGCGTGTGTGCGCAGTGTTCGCGGCGCCAGTGTTGGCCATGAGGCTCGGTGTTGGTGGCTGCCTGAACAAAGGTGTTGGTCTAGAGAGGGTTACTTCATCAAGGCACATTCCAGTGGTCGCAGCCCACCCCGTTCCGTGAAGGGCTGCTCTGCTCCCTCAGCGCCCGCACCTCAGTAGCCGGCCTGCCAGTCCACCTGCCCGGCGAGCGGCTGCCCGGCGAGGAACTTGGCAAATTTGGCACAGAAGTCTTTGGCGACGGACTCGCGCTTGAAGTCGTTGTTTGCGATGGTTGACGTGTGAGGTGTCATGACGACCCGCGGATGTGTCCAGAGGGGGCTGTCCTCGGCGGGCGGCTCCTTCTCCGTGCAGTCGAGCAGGGCGGCGGAGAGCCAGCCCTGCCCCAGCGCCCTCAGGAGGTCTGCCTCGCTGATGACGTCCCCGCGGCCCACGTTGACCAGCACCGGCCTCCTGGCGGCCCCGCTGAGCACGTCGCCGCCCAGCAAGCCGCGCGTGGCGGGCGTGGAGGGCAGCGTGTTGACCACGTAGTCACACTCCTGCAGGAAGGCGGGGAGGCCCTCCCGCCCGTACCACAGCCGGTCCACGCCGGGCACCGCCGCGGCGCCGCCGCGCGGCACCCTGGCCAGGCCGAGCACGCGGCAGCCGAAGCCCTTGAGCGCCCCGGCCGTGGCGCGGCCCATGTTGCCGACGCCCATCACGCCCACCGTCAGCTGCGCCAGGCCGCGGTACTCCTGGAATTGACCCCAGCCGCGGCAGTCCTTGCTCAGCTGCTTCAGGTAGATGGGGCGCCAGCCGCGCTCGTGGCACAGGATCTGGCCCACCACGTGCTCGGCCATGAGGGCCGGCGCGGCGTCCTCGGTGCTGCGGGTCACAACGAAGGGCGGCTCAGGTCCCAAGAAATCCACCAAGTTGTCGACGCCCACCGACATGCAGTGCACCCACCGCAGCCTCGTGAGGAAGTCCGGACCCTTGCGTTTCAATATCTGAATGAAAGTAAACGTGTGGGTGAGCAGTATCTCTGTGTCCGCGACGAGGTCCAGTTCTTCATCCGTCAATCTTCTGCTCATCTTTTTATAAACCTCTCCGTCGAAGCCCATGTCTGTTGTGCGAACGTTGACCACCTTTGTCCCCGGCAGCCTGCTGGAGACGGCATCACCCAGCCCACTCAGGATTGTGAGGACGTGGACGGTGGGCGTCGAGGGCATCGTCATGTTGTTGAGCAGTGGCCGAGTGCACGAAGTCTCGGGTTATCGACGTGACTCCACACGCTGAGGCCTGTTAAGAGAACAAGAGGATCGGCATTAGAACGCCGCTTGCGGAACCCATACTGTCGATCAGATAGAAGGTCAGAAGTGGGAAGGTGCTTTTGAATCTTCCTGTTAAGGATTGATTCAAAAGCTTTAGATAGACAGGAAAGTAAAGCTATAGGGAGCTAGTTTGAGGGACTCGAACGGTCACCCTTCTTAGGCACAGGCTGTATGAAAGCGTACTTCATGCAGGAAGGAAAGGTAGATGTTGACAGGCAGAGGCGAAAGAGTTTGACCAGGCAGGGTGTCAGCACGGAAGCACAGTTTTTAAGGACAATAGGAGGCACCCCATCAGGTCCATAAGCCTTCTGAGACTTGAGGCCAGAGAGGGCATAGAAAACATCGTTCTTAAGAATCTTAATAACAGGCATAAAGGAGTCAGAGGGGGGATGAGTAGGAGGAATATGCCCAGAATCGTCCAAAGTGGAGTTGTTACAGAAAGTTTGAGAGAAGAGTTCAGCCTTAGAGATACATAGGAGAGACATGGCGGTGCTGCCGTCAGGGTTAACGAGTGACAGTACCAAGAAGAGTCGTAATCTTGACCTCACTGTAAGAACAATCTCAGGACATAACGCTGTGTGCACTGTCCGTTAATGTATAATTTTAATGGCAATTCCGGCAATTGTGAGGCCGCAGGAGTGATGCTGCTGGGAGAAAAAACTACCTGTCATACGGCAGCCTCGACCCCAAACTTGAAATCTGGGATTGCACTTCATTTTTCGGCAGAAGCTGACGGGCAGGAGGAATAGGTCTAGGGTCTGCTTTCCTAAGGCAGGGGTGAAGGAGGTATAGGAGGCAGACCAGCTAGACTTGTGTCAGGAGAGGGAGCATCGCCAGCTGTGTGTTCTAGTGCAGGAGGGAGCGATATAGGCAAGGTTACGAGTGAGGAGTTACGGAAAAGGTTTAGGAAGGCTTTAGGCCGTACGCGTCACCTAAGGGGAGTGCCCGTGGTGTGGCGGTTTTGACCGCAGAAGTTCACCTGTGTCGTTGAGGAGCTGGGTTAATCACAGAACGCCGTGTTCACAGGCTTCGTTTACTGTCACAGTCTTCACCACGCAGCCTCTACTTGGACGTAAAAGCTGTAATACAAGGCTAAATCAGTGCCATGTTACATTACCTACCAAATAATCAGACACTCCTATGGTAAGGAATTATATGAGATGTATTTCACTGTAATAAACAAAGCCACGCACTTCTGTTCACTGGTCTTACTTACAGTAACACCGCTCCTAAACGAGGGCTGTGGTGGGGCCAAGCATGTGTGTCCAGCTTGCCTTGTCTCCAAGCAGTCTAAAATAGGATATAACGCATACTAATACATTTTTAACGTAAATAGTATGATGTATGAAAGAAAAGTAGACATCATGTGTAAAGTATTTATACGGCAATTAAGAAATGTGGCATACATATTTTGCTGTGGTGCTAAGAAAACGTTATTACTCTCAATGACTCTCACCACAATACTGAGGTGGGTAAGGAATGTAACAGTTTGAAGGAAAATGAGTAGAAAATATGATATTTTCTTGATAGAAATAAATGTTAAATCCCTGACGAGCGGCAACACTCCCTCTGACGCAGCTGCTGACATGAGTCACCGGTGGAGCGTGCCACGCACTCACTCCGCTTCCTGACACATTATGACCACGATGTAACGATATATAAATTATGAGAGAGAGAGAGAGAGAGAGAGAGAGAGAGAGAGAGAGAGAGAGAGATAATTACTGAAGAAAAACAAATCAGGGCGCCGCAAGTGAGCTCATTTGGTGCCGTATATAAAACAATAATAAATTACTTAAAGCAAAATTAGATAAAATGAATTAACAGAAAATTAAGAAATGTCAAATAACAGCACAGATTTAAATAATTCAACCATAAAAGAAGCATATTTATGAGAGAGAGAGAGCACCGCCGGTTTGGGACCGTGACCGCACCTCAGCCCTCATTTAAGATCGGTGGTGCTGTAATGCAATACAATTCACTTCACTAATTATATGTGCGCGTCCTTCACACACTACATTAGTACAAAACCTGCACACTTTCCTTGACCCGGGTCAGGAGAACGATGCTGGGTACAGATCGTGACAGAACTCCTCCTCGCTTGCCTGCCTCCACTGGTGTGAGTATATGGGAGGTAACATTTTTACAGCGATGCTAAGTTATCGTACTCAACACACTGTATTTACCGGCTTCTGGCACTTAACTATTGCAAAAAGGCATCAGTTCTCAACCATTTTAATTATAACTTTAAATGATTTTAGTTTCTGGGATTTAGGAGACAGTGTTTGGGGTCGGAAATCTGCAAGTCTAAGAGGTTGAGCTGGGACTGTTTGGCACCCTAGTTAACAAGTACCAAAACACTGCAGGGTATTGTGGATTAAACTCTATATGCTGGGTACATTGGCATGCGATTCTACTTCTAGGAGATCACGCAGGGAGTTCCTTTGGGAAAACGTTTGGTGCTATACAAGTTATAGAAAATGGAGTTCGCTTGAGGGAAAGCTCAGGTTTTGTGTATTTACAAGTGAGCGCTCTCCCGCTGACATGAGTCTATATATAGGGTGGTATTCTTAAACATCTCGGCATCCACGAACACATACTGGACAAGACATTCATAGGAGTTTTGGGCATTTCTAGGGGGAGTTTTATGACCCTGGTGGTGGTTTGACTTCTTTTTCTGTACCGTGAACCTAAAATACCACTCATTAGAACCCGACTGAACTCCACACACATATACTAGACAAGGCATTCATAGGAGTTTTGGGCATTTCTAGGGGGAGTTTTATGACCCTGGTGGTGGTTTGACTTCTTTTTCTGTACCGTGAACCTAAAATACCACTCATTAGAACCCGACTGAACTCCACACACATATACTAGACAAGGCATTCATAGGAGTTTTGGGCATTTCTAGGGGGAGTTTTATGACCCTGGTGGTGGTTTGACTCTTCACCTGTACCATGCCCCTAGAATACCACTCATTAGAACCCGACTGATCTCCTTTATGGACTTTGGATATAGTTGATGTGAGAGGCTGAAGCGTCTGACAGTGCCGACCTATGCGGGTGATTGAACCTTCTTCCTCTTTACTCTGTTGATCCTGGCCGGGGAGAAGGGACGATGTGGCGTCTTCCGGGGATAGCTTGGTTGGGCGCGAGATTGGAGCACCCCGTTGTGTTTCCAGATTATTGCAGTTTCTCTAATAGTGTCGAGGAGTGTTGGCTCGGAGGACAAAGAGGTATTCAGAAACGTATCGAAACCTTAGTACGTCGAGGAGTGTTGGCTCGGAGGACAAAGAGGTATTCAGAAACGTATCGAAACCTTAGTACGTCGAGGAGTGTTGGCTCGGAGGACAAAGAGGTATTCAGAAACGTATCGAAACCTTAGTACGTCTAGTTAAAAGGCTCTATTAGAAGTTATAGGGATTTTCATGGATGGTTTCAGGCTCTATTAGAAGTTATATGGATTTTCATGGTTGGTTTCAATTCCCCTGGCGGTAGATTTGCAACGTTTCTCTGCCATGAATGGGAGAAACACTTGCGAGAACCTGTTTTATTTTCTCTATGACCTAAAATATTGGTTGCGACAGACCGAGGCTTTTGAGAATACGAGTCCTTTGTGCCCTTGAGAAATTACACATAGCCGAACATTCTTGGGTCTAACGGTGATGGCCTCAACTTCCTCCTCTTCCCTCTTCCTAGAACCTGCCCTCCTTTCTTCTTTTTTTCCTCCTTCCTCCAGTTTATGTTTCAAGAAGTTGCGTGCTAATGGTCCTGCCTTGCCTGATGGTCTTAAAAGCTTATCACACAAATTGTAGGAGAGAGTTGGACGCTATGAGGCCGTGACGCTGGCTGGCCCTTCCCTCCCTAGCCGCCAGTCCCGCCTCCCTCCTCCCCGCCACGGACAGAAGCGTGTGTGTCTGCTCAGGAGTGACGCCCGTGCCCGCCTCGTTGTGGTGGAACATTCGTGACACACAGTTAGTTGTCTTGCTGTCCTCTCGAGATGTATAGTTAGTGTTTCCTTATGATATAGTTGTCTTTTTAACTTGTCATGATGCAATGTTGTCGTGCTTAAATTATGATATATGGGTGACTTGCTAATTCTTCTGGATATCTATTATTTATTTTTTTTTGCTGGTTTTTCGTCATTCTGCTCCTCCTCCTGTTATTTTCAATCCATTCCTTTTCCCCTTTTCCTTTCCCTTCTACTCTCCTCTGTTTTCCCTTTCACTCCCTTCCTCTTTTTCCTTTCCTTTCATTCTTTTAATCCATTTTCTTCTCCTTTACTTCGTCCTTCATCTTTATCCTTTCCTTCTTTATTTGTCCCTCTCTTCCTCATTCTCTTCCCTTCTACTCTCTCCTCTCTGTTTTCCCTTTCACTCCCTCCCTCTTTTTCCTTTCCTTTCATTCCTTTTTATCCATTTTCTTCTTCCTTCATCTTTATCCTTTCCATCTTGTCCTTCTCTTCCTCATTCTCTTGATGGTGTTGTGCGAATGTTGACCACCGTCGTCCCCGGCAGCCTGCTGGAGACGGCGTCGTCAAGCCCACGCAGGATGGTGAGAAGGTGGACGGTGTGCGTCGATGGCTGCGTCATGTTGCTAACTGAGCGGTGGCTGAGTGCACGGAGTCTCGGGTTATCGACGCGGCTCCACACGCCGCGGCCTGTTAACGAGCGATAGTACCGAGGAGAGTCATAACCACGTATTAGGAATTGTGGGTTTGAGTGAGTACGATGTGTGTTTGTGCTGCGGGAGGTGTGGGTGTGGGTGTTTGTTTGTTTATTTGTTTGTTTGTTTGTCCGTGGATGGAAGGGCGGATTGTGGCTTAGTTGGGGCAGTAGACACGTGCGCGCGGCTGATAATAGTGGTTGTCCCGTTGACCAAGAGGCTTCTAGCAATACAATATCTATTTTTTTTCATACTCAACCGACAAATTTTCAGACTAGTTTCTCGGTCGGTGTTTTAAGTCTTCTTCAGAATCAGGAAGAGTATATCATCTGCGGTGTAAGGGTTAGATAAGGTATTCAGCGTGTCTCGACTATAACCAGACTCCTTCACAGCGATGACACTCAGGGGTGATGTAACGGTGGGAAAGTAAGCATGACTCTGGATGTTCTCTCTCTCTCTCTCTCTCTCTCTCTCTCTCTCTCTCTCTCTCTCTCTCTCTCTCTCTCTCTCACACACACACACACACACACACACACACACACAATGGCAATATTTTCGACGTGGGTTGCCTGATTCAAACAAACCGTGAAGTAATCCATGATTTATTTGCCTCCTGTATCATACCACCGCTTACATTGTATACAGCACGGCACAGCATACGCTAGTAGAGGACGGCCTAGTATCATACAAAACATTTGCTAAACAGCCCGGCACAGCATCATACACTAGAGGATTAGGGGGGCTGGCGTAGTGTTCGCGGCACCGGTGTTGGCCGTGAGGCTCGGTGTTGGTGGCTGCCTGAACAAAGGTGTTGGTTATATAGAGGGTTTACACTTCAAGGGTTTGGGGTTTGTGTGTGCCTGTTTTGTTTTTTAGGTTTTCATGATTTCAAATTCTCATAGTAAAGTGTGTAAGATAAATTTGGATATGGAATCGTTGTTGTTCAGCAAAGAGTTGAACTACAAAGGACTGACAGAGCTGTTGGTCATCACAGGTACTTCCGAGTTTGATTTAGTGAGTACGATCACAGCAATGATAAACACGCATGCGAATCGGAAACTTCCTGTGTTTCGTTGAACTTTATCAGATAAGATACGCTTAGAAAGAGATAGACGTGAAGAGTTACAACCAGGTGCCGGGAAGGGCTGCTCTGCCCCCTCAGCACCCGCGCCTCAATAGCCGGCCTGCCAATCCACCTGCCCGGCGAGCGGCTGCCCGGCGAAGAACTTGGCAAAGTTGGCACAGAAGTCTTTGGCCACGGACTCGCGCTTGAAGTCGTTGTTTGCGATGGTGGACGTGTGGGGCGTCATGGCGACCCGCGGGTGTGTCCAGAGGGGGCTGTCCTCGGCGGGCGGCTCCCTCTCCGTGCAGTCGAGCAGCGCGGCGGAGAGCCAGCCCTGCCCCAGCGCCCTCAGGAGGTCTGCCTCGCTGATGACGTCCCCGCGGCCCACGTTGACCAGCACCGGCCTCCTGGCGGCCCCGCTGAGCACGTCGCCACCCAGCAGGCCGCGCGTGGCGGGCGTGGAGGGCAGCGTGTTGACCACGTAGTCACACTCCTGCAGGAAGGCGGGGAGGCCCTCCCGCCCGTACCACAGCCGGTCCACGCCGGGCAGCGGCACCCTGGCCAGGCCGAGCACGCGGCAGCCGAAGCCCTTGAGCGCCCCGGCCGTGGCGCGGCCCATGTTGCCGACGCTCATCACGCCCACCGTCAGCTACGCCAGGCCGCGGTACTCCTGGAAGTGGCCCCAGCCGCGGCAGTCCTTGCTCAGCTGCTTCAGGTAGATGGGGCGCCAGCCGCGCTCGTGGCACAGGATCTGGCCCACCACGTGCTCGGCCATGAGGGTCGGCGCGGCGTCCTCGGTGCTGCGGGTCACAACGAAGGGCGGCTCAGACCCCAAGGCTTCCATCAAATCGTCGACGCCCACTGCCATGCAGTGCACCCACCGCAGCCTCGTGAGGGAGTCCGGACCCTTGCGTTTCAGTATCTGAACGAAGGTAGACGAGTGGGTCAGCAGTATCTCTGCGTCCGCGACGAGGTCCAGTTCTTCATCCGTCAGTCTTCTGCTCATCTTTTTAAAAATTTCTCCGTCGAAACCCAGGTCGGTGGTGCGAACGTTGACCACCTTCGTCCCCGGCAGCCTGCTGGAGATGGCTTCGTCAAAGCCACGCAGGATGGTGAGGACGTGGACGGTGTGCGTCGAGGGCGGCGTCATGTTGCTAACTGACCGGTGGCCGAGTGCACGGAGTCTCGGGTTATCGACATGACTCCACACGCTGAGGCCTGTTAACGAGCGATAGTACCAAACAGAGTCGTAATCATGAGTTAAGAGTTGTGGGGCTGGGAATGATAGAATGTGTGTGTGTGTGTGTGTGTGTGTGTGTGTGTGTGTGTGTAGGTGTTTGTTTGTTTGTGCCTGGATAGAAAGGTGGATTGGGGCGGGGTTGGGCAGTAGACACGTGCGTGCGGCTGGTAAGAGTGGTTGTCCCGTCGACCAAGAGGCTTCTACTAATACAATATCTATTTTCCTCATCCTAAAAAG